>NW_010565941.1:0-1796 GCF_000687285.1 Phaethon lepturus
GGGATTTTGGGCCACTCTGAACCCTAGGGGACTTTTACAGTGATGCATGTGGTCAGAGGGGACCTGGCTCCTCCGGGTGGTTTCCCACTCACCTGCCCCACATCCCAGCAAAACGCATGAAAATCTCAAGATAAAGAAATATTGCCCCAGAAGACTTGTTAAAATTGGTGAGGTCACTCCTGGACCCTCCCCCAGGCTTCTGGCCCTTGGAGTAAGGCCACCGAAGCCCCCGACTCACCACCCCTCACCTTCAGCACCCTCTCGAGGATGCGCTGGATGGACTTGCACAAGTCGTCTTTGCCCTGCAGCTTCCCCAGCTCCTGGTGGAGCAGCGTCTCGAACGTGTACACGGCGTCGTCCATTTGCTGTGAGCAGAGGCAGTCGGTCAGCGCGGGGGGAGCACCCAAAGGGACCAACCGTGGGGGTGGGCAGGGGGCTTCTGGGGCACTGCCACACTGAGATGAGCCTCCACACTCCCCAGCATCCCAGCATCCACAGGCTCCACCCTGAGGACTGGGGGTGGAGGGTGCCTACAGTGGTCTGCATACCCCCTCCCCTTCTACACCCTGATCCATCTTTGGCTGGATCAGACCCCAAAATTGGGCTAGTGGCCTTGCTGGTGGTAGTGGGCTTGGTGGCAAAGGGGCAGCTGTGCCGTGACGTCCAAGCCTAGGTGCTGAGTCCACCTTGGAAGGGTGCCCCAGGCTGCTGCCCGCCCATGGGCTCCCTCCCTGCTTGGGCTCCAGACCAAAGGGGATGGCCAGGTCCATCACACACCATTAGCTGGGTGCCAACGAGATGAAGGTCCTTGAGACAGGACAGACATCCCGGCCAAAACCCTGCCTGGGATGGACCAGCCTGGGCTCCCCGCTCTGCCTCTGCTGCCTAGCCCTCTGTGCTCAGCCCGGGGGGATGCGGGAGGACCCCGGTCCCCATCCCACCTGTCTCATGTGGATCTGGGCCCTCTGCTTGAAGACGGATGTGCTGGAGACATCAAATCGCTGCTGAAGGCCCTCCAGTTTCAGCTGGTCCATCTTCTCATAGCACGACTGCATCTTGACGGGGTGGAAGGCCAGGTGGGAAAGCTTCTCCATGTACTGGGGATAAAGCCAAGCTCAGCGGGGCGAGACAGCCTCTCCGTGCACTCGGGTCTGGGACATGCCACCCCACACCAGGCAAGGCAGCCTGCATCACCACACAGGCTTCGTCCCCACCTATTTTCTCAGCCCAGGGTCCCGCAGTGCCATCCCTACCACCCCCAAGCCCACCAGCCAGCAAGGGGCATCGCCAGGTCTCACCTCCACCAGCTTCTCCAGGCCACCCTCGTTGACGATGTTCATGTTCATGTCTGTCACCTCCTTGAAGAACACCTCCCGCACCTCGGCAAAGCCCTGGCTTGTGGGGGTCATCAGAGCCTCCAGGATGGAGGAGATGTAGGGCTGGACGTGATTACGGACGCAGACCTCCGCTTTGGGAAGGACAAAGGCTGGGCAGGGGAGAAGGGGTAAGAATGGTGAGGCTCCTCCTCTGCCCTTCCAGCTCTGCAAATCAGGCTGTAAACCCACCCAAGGGAGGGGGACCTGCCCCTCTCCCCAGACCCACCTAGGAGAGACTTGCAAGACAGTGTAAGAGGTTCTTGCAAGGTGCCCTCGGGCTGTATTGAACCAGTTCCTCCCCCATTGCCTTGATGGGGGGTCACTGCCCACCTTGGCTCCCACCTCCTGGGACAAAGCCAGTGAGGACGTGCACCCTGGCCGCGGCGGCTGCTGGCATCTCCCCAGGGCTCCCCAGGCTGT
>NW_010565941.1:1830-2446 GCF_000687285.1 Phaethon lepturus
CAGTGCTCCCCCACCGGGAGCCGGTCACGGATGCAGCTACACGCATCCATGTCCACACGTCCCCGCAGGGCTGTACCTCGGATCTTGCTGGCCAAGTGCTCCTTCGAAGTGATGATCTGGTCCATGTCTGTGCGGATGGTGCTCTCCATCTGGGGCCGCTCCTGTTCACACTTGGCCATCGCTGCATCGTACTGGGCCTTGGTCTGCTCATAGACCATCCTATAGACGGCATCTGAGATCTGGCGAGAGAGAGATGGGGTGGTCAGCTCCCCCCACACCTCCTGCTGCCCCCAATAACCATCACCTCTGGCACCAGATGCCTGCAGGACCTGCTGAGCCTTCACCCATGCCCTGACCAGACCCCTCCTTGCAGCCTGGCAGTAGATTTTCCACATCAGGAAACCCCCAGCTGGGTGAGATGAAGACCCCACGGTGCAGAAGCTGCTTCAAAGTGGTGCTGGAGGGGCACAGAGCCAAGCGCTGCCTCCGTCAGCCAGCCTGCCCTGGGCATGTCTGGGGATGCTGCAGGTCTAGGGACACTGGTGGTCCAGGGATGCTGGTGGTCTGGGCAGGAGAGCCCCTGACCCCATTTGAAACCCGTGTCCTGCCCCACTCA
>NW_010565941.1:2477-2868 GCF_000687285.1 Phaethon lepturus
CCCTGCCGGGGGTCTCGGGAGCCAATCCCACGAGTGGGACGGAGCCTCTCACTGAGGCTTCACGCTCACTTTGCAGCCAAATGCCGTGATTTCGGGGCCGGTGGGAGGCAGAGCTGTTCCCCCTTCCCTCCCTTGGGCTTCCCAGCTTTGCAGCTAAGACCACAGCTACTGAAAAAGCGGCATTTGTGCATTTTTAGGCTGCTCCAGTGGCACATTATGAGCCTGGTGGTAACTATCTATCGGCTTTTAAGGTTTTAACAGGCAGTTTTGAAGAGCCCTCAGTCTTTCACAAGAGTTCGGGCTGGATTTAGACTCTGCCGCTCTAAAAATGGCTCGCTAAATATAGCCAGGACGGACTTCGCTCTGGGGCTGGGCTTCCTCCTGTTTGCTT
>NW_010565942.1:0-645 GCF_000687285.1 Phaethon lepturus
CCTCTCTTGCGTTATTTCAGACCATGGTTGCACTCAGGTTGTTGATGACAAGAAAGCAGGATCCGTTACCACTGTGGTTCGAAGCCTGTATTGCTCAAACACGACGTAAAGCCTGGTAGAGTTAGGCTAAGGGTGTGATTCAGGCTTTCAGATCAAACTCAGGCAAAGAGTCTCCTTTTGCCTAGGTAGCTCCAGTCTCTTAAAATATTGACAGAAACGAACACTCTCCTGTTAAAAGCAACGTAGTGTTTAACCAACGGCAAATTGGAATCCTCCATTCTATCATTTTAGGAAAGCATTTCCAATATGAAGTTGAGGAGAGGGGTGAAATACAGCAGAGATTTAGTGAGCATTCCTTCAGTCCTGCACTGTTTAATTTCCCTTTAGACCTCCTAAGTCTGTGGATGTTAAGAGTTTAACAGGGAGAAAGGATGATCAGTGGTTTGGGGACCAATCCAAGATTTAGAAGTTCATTGTTTAAGACCTTGCTGTGCCAAAGGTCTTCTGGCTACTTTGAACAAAATGCTGAAACATTTCAGAGTATTTAGGTGCCAAGGGGACAGAGGACTTGAACTACCAGGGTCTACAGGCTTACTACTGAAGCATTTCAAAAGTTAAGTGAGATGTTTTCATACAGATTTTTAC
>NW_010565943.1:0-1096 GCF_000687285.1 Phaethon lepturus
TCCCAACCCCGCCCATCCCCTTCCCAAGCATCCCGGGCTCCGAGCATTCCCGACCCCAAGCATCCTCGCTCCGAGCATCCTGACCCTGGACATCCCTGCTCCGAGCGTCCCAACCCCGCCCATCCCCTTCCCAAGCATCCCGGGCTCCGAGCATTCCCGACCCCAAGCATCCTCACTCCGAGCATCCTGACCTTGGGCATCCCTGCTCCGAGCATCCCCACTCCAAACATCCTTGCTCCAAGCATTCCCGACCTCGAACATCCCCTTCCCAAGCATCCTGACCCCACACATCCCTGCTCCGAGTGTCCCAACCCCATGCATCCCCTTCCCAAGCATCCCTGCTCCGAGCATCCCCTTCCCGCGCATCCCCGGCTCTGAACATCCCGACCCCACGCATCCCTGCTCCGAGCATCCTGACGCTGTGCATCCTGACCCCGAGCATCCCCTTCCCAAGCATCCTCTTCCCAAGCAGCCCCTTCCCAAGCATCCCCGGCCTTGAGCATTCCCGAGCCCATGCATCCCCTTCCCAAGCATCCCCGGCTTTGAGCATTCCAGACCCTGATCCCTGCTCCAAGCATCCCAACCCCATGCATCCCCGGCTCCGAGCATCCTGACCCTGAGCATCCCGATCCTGAGCGTTCTCACCCCGAGCATCCCTGCTCCAAACATCCCTGCTGCGGCCCCTCCAAAAGGGAAGAACCCTTTTCCTGGGGGGAAACGAGGAGGATGGAGATGGGAACAAATTTTTTTCCATGTGGAAAAATATCCCCCGTCTGCCTCGGAAGCTCCCGGCGCTGGCGGGATGCCGGTGTGGGAGCCAGGAGCGTGACTGTATCGCGTTCAGCCGGCTCATCGTACCCCGGTGAGGAGGAAAAGGGGGTGAAATAATTGCCCCAGCGCCCGCCGGCACGGGGCTACGGCTCCGGGGTCCCCAGAATTGCTCCCGGGGCTGGGGTAAAGCCGAGCCGGGCTTGCCGCGGTGTAAATCAGCTCAGCTCCCTCGGCATCGGCGCTATTCCGGCTTTTCTCCGGGCTAAATGAGGACAGGAGCGAGCAGCTCAGACCCAGCGCCGGGGTCAGCTGGGGCCATGGAAAC
>NW_010565944.1:0-888 GCF_000687285.1 Phaethon lepturus
TGGAGTGCCTCAAAGTTGGGTTGGAGCACCCCAAACTACCCAAAACTTGGGTTGGAGCACCCAAAGGTTGGGTTGGAGCACCCAAAACTACCCAAAAGTTGGGTTGCAGCACCCAAAGGTTGGGTTGGAGCACCTAAACCCACCCCAAAGTTGGGTTGGAGCACCCAAAACCTCCCCAAAGTTGGGTTGCAGCACCCAAAGCTGGGTTGGAGCACCCAAACCCACCCCAAAGTTGGGTTGGAGTGCCTCAAAGTTGGGTTGGAGTGCCTCAAAGTTGGGTTGGAGCACCCAAAACTACCCAAAAGTTGGGTTGCAGCACCCAAAGGTTGGGTTGGAGCACCCAAACCCACCCCAAAGTTGGGTTGGAGCACCCAAAACCTCCCCAAAGTTGGGTTGCAGCACCCAAAGGTTGGGTTGGAGCACCCAAACCCACCCCAAAGTTGGGTTGGAGCACCCAAAACCTCCCCAAAGTTGGGTTGCAGCACCCAAAGGTTGGGTTGGAGCACCCAAACCCACCCCAAAGTTGGGTTGGAGCACCCAAAACGTTCTTGAGCACCCCCAACCACCCCAGAGAGGGGCTGGAGCACCCCAAAGTTGGCTTGGAGCACCCAAAAGTGGGGCTGGAGCACCCAAAACCACCCCGAAGTTGGGTTGGAGGACCCAAAAGTTGGGTCAGAGCACCCCCAACCACCCCAAAGTTGGGTTGGAGCTCCCCAGAGTTGAGTTGGAGCACCTCAAACCTCCCCAAAGTGGGGTTGGAGCACCCCAAAGAGGTTCTTGAGCACCCCCAGCCACCCCGGAGAGGGGCTGGAGCACCCCAAACCCCCCCAAGAGAGACCCTGGAGCACCCCAAGGAAGCTCCCGTGGACCCACCTGGCCACCGCCCCC
>NW_010565945.1:0-4785 GCF_000687285.1 Phaethon lepturus
GGGGTGCCGGTGTGTGTGCATGGGGGCCTGGGGGCTAGGAAGGGGGGTGACTGAGGTGGGCAGTGGGCTGCAGAACTGCCGAGGAGGGGGAGCAGGCTGTGGAGGAAGGGTTGTGGGAAACAGCCGACAGAGGCAGAAAGGCCTGGGGTTAGGGAGAGGGGGGTAGGGGTGAATCTCTCTCAGAAATGTGGGGGGTCAGCAGGCACTAAGGAGGGGCTGAGGTGGATGTCGTGGGACAGCGATAGGGAAGGAGTCCGGAGCTGGGTGGGAAGTGGGGGAGCGATGGGGAGGTAATGGGGCATGGTGGAGGTGGCTCTGTCAGCCTGAGGACCTGCGGTGTCGGAGGCTTGCCCGGAGGGGTGATATGCCTGTGGGGGGCTGCCTGTGGGGGTCATTGCGGGGCCAGAGAGGATGAATTGAGAGTGAAAGGGCTGGAACAATTTTTGCCTGTTCCCTGGAAGATTGCACTGTTCGCCTCTGAAAGAGGACTTGAAGGGAGTTGGATACCTAAGGCTTGTAATGTGACTGAAGGCAAGAGCTGGTTGGTCTTCTAAAAAAATGCAGCATAAGGGAACCAGATATGTCTGGATTATTCTGAACCTAAGGCAGTATCTCAAATTCCTTGATACTTGTTGTGTAATTGTGGGAAGTACTCCTCACTTTGCCTTTGTCTAAGGAGGTTAACACTGTTTTTCAGAGGATTGAGACATTCAGTTTCTGAAGTCATGCTGAAGCTTCTGAAGGGAATGGAAAGCGGTAAAGATCAAGTTAGCCTATGGCAGCTCTGTTTTCTTAAATACTTGACTATGTTCCTTTCCGTGACGTCTGAAAAGAGGTCTGCAGCAGATTATTTTTTTTACTTAAGTTTCACATGCTCTATACTCTTTCCTGCAAAACCAGACCTGACATACCCTGGAAAGGATATGAATACTGGGATAATAATTACCATTTACAATTTAATGCTTGATAAGTGGTGTTTTGGTGTTTTAATATATAGCCACAAAAGTGCTTTCTTAGTGGTTTTATTACCTGTCTAGCATTATAAGGAGGGGAATTTGTGATCGAGGTATGCAGTAATATGTTTTGTTAAGCCCTGGAAAGGTATTTTTTTCCTTCCTTTCTTCCCTTTTCTTCCTTTGCCTACATAAGCATTGACGGGGAAAATGTTTCTCATGTGGCATAAATGACTGGGAACATCTCAGCATCTGGACTGAGTGGTGACACAACGCCACCGTTGCTTTGCCTTTGGTTGTCCATTGTGGATTGCTGTCTCTGAGTGAAGGATTTGGGTAAGGAACAGGGGTCTGCGTTGGCTAAGACGCCCAGAAAGAAAGCCAGGCAGAGGAGAAGCTGTGTGATAAAGATCCCGTATTCCGTTCTTGATGGGGTTGGGAAAATAAAAAAAGCTCAAGCTGTTACTGTCTTACATGGGGATTCCAAGTAAAATTATGTAAAAATTTTGAAAAAGTGTAAATGTCACTATTGCCAATGGTGTCATTGTCTTCCTCCTTATTCCCTATTTCTGTCTGTTGCCTCAGTTGTTTTAGATTAGGTCCAGATCCTGCGTCTTGTCTCCAAGCAGGCTGATTTCTGCAGCTGAGAAGAGGGAGTTTTACAATTTAGACTCTCGACTGCAAGTTTCTGGGTTTAAAAAATGCATCTGTGGCACCCAGCCCTGTGGGACTTCAGTGCTGGCTGAGTTTGCACGGGAAGTTTGCCATAGACATTGCCAGATCAGTGTAGCTGACTGAGATTAGATCTTGACAGAGCTCTCTGTGGTTTTGTGGATGTACATATATCCCTCTAACGAGTGATTTATGCACAGAGGCTGTTCACGCACCCAAGGATTACTCAGAGTGACAGGCTACAAATACTTGGGGAAACTTGCGCTACCTCACATGCACGCAGCAAAGTGAGTCAGAAGGAAAGGAAACATTCCGTTCCGGAGGTTGCACCGTACTTTTGCATTATCTCTGTAAATCAGCATGTGAAGATGCAGACATCCCAAGTGTCGTCCAACCTTAGGATGTCCCCTGCAGTTCTGCTTTAGGAGCAGGCCTGTCTCAGTCAGGGTTTCTGTGCTGAAACCTTGTCATCCTTTCCTGAAGATTACTTTTTCCTGAGCATAGGATTCTCTTCAGATAAAATACCTCTTTTCTTCCCTTGCTGCCCAAATCTATGTGAAAGCCGCGTTGTTGAAGCCTGCTTTGCATGTGTTGTCTGTCCTTCAGCGACACTGAGTAGAGAGGCAGAATTACCCTGGAATGGGGTAGGCTCTGTGGATACCGCTTTGCAGCCAGGAGCTTGTTCAGGGCCTGCTCAGGTTTCTGAATATTGTGTGACCTGTGTTCTGTGCAGTCCTCTCGCAATGCAGATATACCATCGGTCTGAAATTGGTGAGTCCAACTCTACTGCTATTTAAACATACGGTAGAAAAGGTTTTACAAAGGAAAACATAGGTTAATGCAGATAATTGGGTATTACTGTTTCTGACTCATCCACCAATTTACATTTCTTCAAATAGTCAATTACAGATGGCAAAAATACCAGGGAGAGAGAAGACATGTTTCCGAGACGATCCTCTCGGGCTAGCAGTCAGTGTCCTCGAGGAGCAGCCCTCCCCAGCAGCCGTTTGCCGTCCGACTCCGCAAGGGCTGCGACTTCTCTGGTGCTGCTGTCATAGAAACGTTGAAAATTCCTGGTTCTGAAATACCCCTTTTCACAACAGCACTGGCTCCTCCCTCCCGAGCTTTTCCAAACACAGGCACTTTGTGAAGCTGGGTTACTTCAGAGTCACCAGAAGTCATTTTCTGGGATGTTCTCTGGGTTGCCATGACAGCAGCAGAGTACTTGGCACCCTTGCTGATATTGACAGCAAAGCTTTGGTGCAGGGATCTGTTTTCAGCAACATGTGTCACCTCCACGCTTGTTAATTCAGTATTGATGGGAGAGTGTGCTACATGACAAGTTATGACATAATTTAAGCCCTTTTGGGCTACTTCTGAGATATCCAGGGACTTTTATAAATACAAAGTTCCCTTTTGTTTACTGTCTTTTTGCTTTTGAAAAGTTGTAGTGACTAGGATTTTTACTATTTTAGATTGGATTTTTGAATCTTGTAAATATTTCGTGATTTCCCCTCCCCCCACAAACATAGAAGTACATCAGACCGTTAAACTGAAGGGGAAGCAAAGGTGCAGAAGATAAGGCTTATTTTTCAAAAACATGATAGCTGAACTTTTGGGTCCATCAGTGCTTATATGCTCAGTCAGAAGCATTTGAGCCTGATTTTTCTTTCCTTTTTCCTTTCTTTCCTTTATCCCCAAAATGCTGAGCACACATCTCCAAGTGAAACATATGCTTAGCATAGCTTAAACTGGGACCCACGAAGCAGCTAGGAGACAGCAGTAGCCACTTCTGGTCTGATTTACTTGCAGAAAGACCCCCTCGAAAAGGCAGCATGAGAGTTAGAAATCTGTCTTGACTCTTGTACTAAAGTTTAAATGATCAGCAAGTGTTGCAGAAAGCATGATGCTGTGAGATTCCTGAGCTGCTTGATGAATCAGCGTCAGATGTCCAGGTCTCTGTTCCTGGTCTATCCATTATTACATGGGAATTAACAAAATAAACATTTGTATCATGATTAAATTAGTCATAACCACAAGAATTTATTCAGTTGCCTAATGCAAAAATATAGCAAGCAGAGAAGTGTATCTTCCCCGTGGCGCAGTTGTAATGCATCCCTTCATGCTTCAGTATCTAAAAAGCCTTCGTTCTCTAGTCGTGCCTTCATGTGCTGCCTCATCACTGTAGCTTGCATGTGATAATTTTTGCTCCTGTATTTTTGTAGCTTTCGTCTTTCAGAGGAGCTTTAAGCAAAGGCTAATCAGCGTAATTTATAATTGTTAATTTGGCTCACTCTCTGAAGCTGATTAGATGACCTTGCCAAGGAGTCAGTGGGGAATTGTTAGAGCGAAGCGAGCTAGCTCAGTGAACTTCCAGCACTCTGGCGTGGTGCCACCTTTGCTATTTATAGGCTTGTAAGAAGAGTCAAGCACTGAAGAGAGCTCCTGATTCGAGTACCAGATGACTTGCACACTGACCTGAAGCAGAGTTACTGCCTGGGAGCTGCAGAAGCCTGATGGGCAGATCTCCATTTTTCAAGTCATTTGGTGCTAGTTTCTTTCTCATCCGCTTATTTAAAGCCACCTGCAATCTCCGCATTTCCCGATCAGTAGGTGCTATAAAGACTGTAGATTACTTCTACAGATTTGTAAGTACTTTGGTTTCTGTCCTCTGCCCAGTGACATGTGAAACTCCTTATTGCTGTAGCTGTGTCATTTCTCACTTCTCAGTGTGATTTGTTCTGGAATGGATCTGGCCGGTGGATCTTGCTTGCAGTTCTGCCCTGGGCCCTGACCTGAGAAGTCTTGCATTGAGTTCTCTTTTATTGGGTTGCAGTAAATGCAGAGAGCGTTTTATCAGCGTTTACGTAGTTCAGATGCAAAGCAAGAGTCTTTAACTAGATGCTTTAAAATTCTTGACGATCTCTCTTATCTGAAATGCTCGATGACAAATTGGGTGTAACACAATTCAGCTGTCACTGGTATGCTGACAAAACACGAATCTTCAAGCCTGTGCCAGACCCACCTTCTTCTGTACAAAATAAACCTTGGCTTGTCTTTCTAACAACAGATCAAATCAGGGAGGCTAAACCAGGGCTGTGAACCCTCTCAGATTTCTCCTGATGTCCATTTTCTGCTTTCTGGTCACTGTGAAGAGCGT
>NW_010565945.1:4816-16725 GCF_000687285.1 Phaethon lepturus
CGGGACCATTAAATAAGCATTTTCACCCTGGAGGCTAGGATATATACCCAAGGCTGTGTCGAATGCCAGACTCCATATTGTTTAGTGAACGTAGGGTATGGTGTTTTCTAATTCTGCGTACAGCTAGAACCTTCGTCCAGACTATTGTTGTCTCACTCTTGATTATTGCTACATCCTTTCCTCTGCCCTTGCGGACGGTAATCTTGCCCTGCCTGTACCTTTGCAGAACGCTGCTGCTAAGGTTTTTCCCAGCCACGGCTGTTAACATTCTCTGTGCCATCCTCCAGTTACTCTTCTTTCCGTGCCTCATCACATGTATGCGCAGCTTCATTCTTAAAGCCATTCCTAGTCTGACCCTACTGTCTGGCTGCTCATTTCATTGCTGTGGAATCTGTTTTTACCTGTCAGCAGCTCATGATGCCAGCCACCTTCACTCCTTCAGGGTTTTGGGTGGGTTTAGTCAACTGTAAGTGACTTTTTAGCAGGATTTAAAAAATCAAAATAAAAAGTGACCCTCCTCCAAACAACAATTAGAAATACACAAAGTTCAAAACTTTCTACATAGGACATTATTTTGGGCAGTTTTTGAACTTGTATTTAGGTGCAAAATTGAATATTAATGCTTTCCAGGCTTGGAGCTTGGAGAGTAAGTATATGTTAACATAATTTCAAGCAGAATTGGAATAGTCCTCTCTTGCCTGCTGTAGAGAAAACAGATGTTTGTGTATCAGGAATCTATACAGTGAAGTTTGCAAGGGGGTGATGGGACTGTTTGTTCACCAAGCTATCAACTCTCAAATGTAATCTAAGTATAATATAAGCCATCTAAGTATAATATAAGACATTTGGTCTGTCTCCAAATCCGCTAGAATAAATACAGATTCTGTGACAGGTTCAGCGCAGTGAGCTATGGACAGATTTTAGGTGTACCTTCCTGTAGCATATGTTACTTTGGGAAAAATAAGGCAGTTACTGTGTGGAAGCGATGGTTATAGATCTCTGTAGAAGTCATGAGGGAACAGAGTGATTGACTTACTGACTCTTGTCTCTTTTGCAGTTGGTGTATCCTTATGACTTTAGACTAACAGAGAAAGAGGTAATAACTACTTTTTTTTTTCTTCTTTTTTTTTTTCCTGTGGTTTTAAAGATAACTAAGCAGCAATGGTGAGGGTTTTCTTACTGTATTTTTGTTTGTTGCAGAAAACTAGTATCTGCTACTTGTCCTTTCCAGACTCCTACTCAGGTAGGTAGCATCTGTTGGCCTTGCCTGCAGCCTGCGGGATATTTCGTTGCCATTATGAAAGAAATGGGTTCATGATGGAAAGAATGAGTCATCACCTCTAATGCGGCAGAGACTGATGGGCTGTATCTTCTAGAACTGTGACATCAAGGAGCACCTAGCCCTTAGGTTGGAACAAAGAGGCTTCTTGTTATTTTGATTGCTCTCTGGGTGTAGAGTCTGCGATCTAGTGGGTGACAGGACAATTTCTCGATAAGCTTGTGCACTCATGCTTCACCCATGCCAATAAAATGTAGAAAGTAGTCACGAAGGGTAGGTTCCCTGAGGTTTGCAGCTGTCGACTGTCAGCATTTCTGTGTTTGCGAGTGAAGTGCTCAGTGAAGAGAAATGGGTGTGGAGAGGATATTTTCACAGCAGAAGTATACCCAAAGCTTTTATAAATAAATCAGAAAGGTAGCAGTGAGACATAAGCAGACTAATTCCTCCCAGCATCTGTTTCTTTAAGACTGGTTCCTGACTGTTAGTTTTCCACAGCTTTGCCCAGTTCAGTTTTACATGTTTTTAAGGATGTACTTTCACTAGTTTCTCAGAGCTTAGTGAACACTCAGGCTAAATGTCCCTTTTATTAAAGTAAATGATTTACTAATAGTAATATCTTCATAAGACACACAACAGTCTTTACTCTTCTTCAGAGCATAGCATCTGCAAACAGTGGGAAGGGAGTATGTCCTCTCACCCCCTTGTAGTGCCTTCCTCTGTTTAGCCTTGGTTATTGTTCAGTGAGCTTAACACGTTTAACTCTTTCCTCATAACTGACCTCTTTGTACGTACTCAGCCCTACTCCTTCTGCCCACCCAACTGATGAAGACTCCTGAGGACTTCATGCTGCTTTTTTTTTTTCCTGCTGTACAAAGTGTGCTTGGTGGGGGTGAGCAGTTTAGTGTGACCTGGGAGGTGCCTGGCTGTGGTGCTTGGCTAGATCATTTGCTAGAACCTGTGCAGGGGTTTGTCATTAAAATCAGTGTTTGAGTGGTCTTGGATTAAGGCTGTTCGTAGGTTTGCCAGTACGGTGGATAGGAAGTGGTGGCTGCAGCTACTCAGGATTGATGGTACTGGCCAATGCCTGTAAGTTGCCCAGCGATGGCCTGGCAAGGTTTAGCTTAATGATACCAGTTCAGCTATGGGTTCTTCCTGTCTTGCCCTGGGTTTTGGAGGTTTCTTTATGCTGTAACTCTCCATTTCATTTTCGGTTTTGGAGTTCCTTGTAAATCAGCATCCCTGTTTGTGTCAGCATTTCAGATTTAATTTTTTTTCATTTCCAGCTTTCTCGTTACTGAAACTTCTTCCTGAGCATTTGTGATCTTCTCTGTCTCAGGTGGCCTGGGAGATACTCAATTTAGCTTCCGCCTTCGTCAGTCTGGGGGACAGAGGACCACTCATTATGAGGATGATGGCGAGTACAATAGAGAAGCACCCCTAACGCTGCAGGTCAGTGGCATTTCAGTGCACTATTTACACCTGCTAAGCAAACAGTAGTTTTACTTGGTTAAAAGCCAAATATACCTCTGATTTCTTTTCCATGCATAAAATACTGATTTCCTCTGGCCATGGGAATTGTCAGAAAAGGAGAAAACTTTCAGCACAGGGACTTCCATGTTAATACTCATAGAGGGCCGTGTAGAAAATCCCAGCTACTCTGAGAGATAGAATTGAATCAGGGGGGCCCCAGATTAGAGCAGTGGTCATGTCTAGCTACAGCAAAAACATAAATAGTGGCACACAGGTGACATCCAACAGAGTGCACGGCTACCTGTGCACGTTTCCACAAAGCAAGACAAGAATATCCTCGTCTGCGGTAAATTAGATGTTTACCTCTTTTGTTGAGGTGTGACAGTTCTTTTCATTTGTTGCAGGATCTACATATATAAAAACAGCTGGAATAATTGGCATGCCACAAATCCACACTTTGGCTTGCTGTATGCGGGCTGGTTTAACCATACCCAAGCACTAATATCAGGAGTATCTGTCAAGCGTGTGTTTTCCTTCAGTGAACTGTCTGTCCATTTCGCGCAGAGAGGCGATGTGCTGGGCACTGTTGCTTCTTTTAATTGTGCAGATGGC
Source organism: Phaethon lepturus (assembly GCF_000687285.1). Classification (NCBI taxonomy): domain Eukaryota; kingdom Metazoa; phylum Chordata; class Aves; order Phaethontiformes; family Phaethontidae; genus Phaethon; species Phaethon lepturus. The sequence continues at coordinate 8,178 of NW_010565945.1, forward strand.
CATCAGATCAACTTGTCCTCTTCTGCTTTCTCCTTTGAGATGATGCTTCCTGTGCATGTGCCTTTTTGACGCTTCTGCAATCTTTCTGCAATACGCTTTTGTGATATGCAATCTAGAAATGGATTGCTGGTCTGAGGAGTGGGAGGATTTATTTTCCTAAATTCTGGTCTAGAGATTTTTCAGCTTCGTCTTTACTGCCTTGTAGCAATCGGACACTGCCTCACAGATTGACCTAGCTTTAAACAAGTAAGGGAAGTAAAACTGCCAAAGTACTGAATTCCATTGTAGAAAAATAAAATTTGGGAAGTGAAAAGTACCTTAAACCGTGGGGCCTGTGGGGCTTCAAAAAATGGTATTAAGGATGGTCTTTGTTTTTGGCACTGATAACTGTTCTTCCTCCTCAATGTCTGTGGGAACTTAGAAGGAACAGCATGTTTGAAATGATCTCTGGGGGTCTGTATTAAATCTGTTAGTTTTCATGGATGCTATGAAGGAAGCATCATGCAGCTTTGTGCTTCATCCTGAGCAAAGTTTGACTGGTACTGCCTTAAATGCCCAAGTAAAGAGGAATGCAACGAGTGTGGTAGAGGATATCGCCTCCTCTCAGGAGATGATGTATTCCTTCCTCAACAATACATTATCCTCTAGCTGGCAGAGAAAACTGACAGTCAGAGCAGATCAGTGGCAGCACAGGCTGCCAGGATGAGCTCAGTGGGTTGGCTCAGCTGGTTGTATTAGTGGAAACCTCGATTAACCCTTTAGATGATGGCCCTGAACGTGCTGCAGAAAGGGGTTAGTGAAAGGTGCTACCTGGAGGCTGTAATTTTTTGTGAATTTAGTTGTTTGTATCTCCTCTCTGTCTTCCCATTTGGTAAACTCTTCCCAGGTAGCTGAGCATGGATCACTTTGGCAAATAGGAGGGAGTGGTGTAATTGTGTCATAGCAGGAGTGAGGTGTGGTGTTTGGTCAGTGGCTGGAGGGAGTTTGGTGATAGCAGGAATTGGTTTCTCAAGAACAGCACTGTTGGTCTCTCTTGCAGCGGGAGTCAGCTCATTACTTCGGTTACGTATACTTCAGGCAAGTCAAGGACAGCTCGATGAAGAGAGGTTATTTTCAGAAGGTGAGTACTGAAACCAGATAGCTTGCTACTCTCAACTGGTACGTAGCTGTAAAAAGGCACCTATCCCTAGCTGTAAAATAGCACCACTTCCTACGTGACGCCCACAGTGTTTCTGCAGGAAACAGCAAAGGTCACAGAGAACAAGAATATGTGGAAAGTGTAATTCCAAACAAACCTGGATGCAGTTGCCATGGTGCGTTAATCACATGAGCAGTGACCTGCTCTCTGAATCATGAGATCCTGAAGTGCTTGAACATTTGCTTCAATATGTACTCTAATGTCACAGATACTGAGAGGATATACTTTGTTACTGCAGTCTGTGCTAGTTATACCTTAACTCTGCTCTTAATTATTGCTTTGATTTTTCTTCTTCCTAGTGGCCATCTGGGAATGGTTTTCCTGCTGGGCTAACTGCTTCTAACTAGCAGCAGTGACACTACTTGAGCAAGTGTCAAGACACCAACCTTGTCTGTTATCATAAATTCCTTTGACACAGACACTGGAAAAAATACTATAAACCTCAAGTTTATTTCAGCATAAATATGCAAAGTGCTTTGTACTATTCAGACAGATAGTTATGGTCACTGCCTGAAAGAGAGTGGAACATCAGACTTCGAGAGAAGGAAGATATTTTACTTTTATCCTAAGATCCATTTTTCTCCACGAGTCCATGGAATTACTCTTTCAGTAGTGTTTTTTCACATCAAAAGATAAAATGCCATCCTCTCAAACAAATGAAGTTTGGACATCTGCTCTTCAAAGAGCAATGCTTCATAGTAGATCAGTCTGGTAACCTGCTGGAAGGTGGGGACACCGTTCTGTCCAGCAGTTACTTGGCCTGCTGTGCTTTCTCTCCTCCACCTCTAGGCAGTGACATGGAGTTTCTTTGAACAAAATGCTAATACAGAAGTTAGCTTCTTCATCTCCACTAAGGCAGTGGATTGATTGCTCAAAAAGCTGGAGGATTAGAGAAACAGGACAACATGGGGACCTGCTGTACAGATGTTTATACCAGGCTAATGTGCTTGTTCTTTGGTAGACTTACAAAAGCAGTGGGTGCATTGAATTCCTTGGTGAATTGTCACGCTTGGATGGGTTTTTTTTACTTCACATGGCAAAGTTTGGGGTTGGAAAGGAGGTCTTTCAATGACTTTTGCAGAAATTTTCTCTGGATCCTAATTAATACATTAATTAATGATTAGAGGAAGAGAATAATTAGCATAGTAATGAAAACTCCCAGCAGGGCTGAGTTGGAGAAGTTGTAAAAAATAGTATTATATTTCACAAAGAAGCATTAGAAAGAAACCAAAATAATAACAAAAAAAGGCATTGCTGGAAACAAATTAGCATTATTTCAAGTTGCTTTGTCTCTTCTTCTGCAGAATTCCTTTATTTTGTTTATCTACCAAATCTCAGTTTCAATGGTCTACTCCTTCACACTTCTCCATCTGATTGGTTGTTTTGGTAGCTTTGAAGCTATCAGCAATTTATTTTTATTTTTCCTCCAGGTGATCTTTTGCAAGGTCACAATCTCATCCCTCTTAGTCACAGTGACTCCCTGGTAGAAGCTGCCAGCTGTGCTTATTCATTAAACAAAAAACTCCTTGCCTGTATGGATACCCAGGGCCTCCCAAAGCCTGAGGGTTCAACAACTAGGTGCCTAGCAAGAATTTCACCCGTAGAAGCACTGCTTTTGAGCTCTTCCACGTTCTTGATGTTGGTTTTTAAGTGTAGCCCTGTAGAAGTGATCGTGTCAGGAGGTCTCTGACTCCTAAATGTACCTTGTTTCAGTCTTTGGTGCTGGTGTCACGCCTTCCATATGTGAACTTGTTCCAGTCGTTGCTGCAGCTGATTGCTCCAGAATATTTTGACAAGCTGGAGCCATGCCTGGAGGCAGGTGAGCAGTCAGATCTAGGAGGGAGGGTTTGCATATTGAAATCTTTCAGAGGTTTTATCAGGAAGTTCTTGAAAGACAGCTGAAATGCTCCAAATTAGCTCATTCTGGAACAAATTCCAACAGGGAAAAACTTCCATCCAAGTAGTTGGCTTGTCAAAATTACAAGCAGCTGTAAAGGATGCATTAATGGGAAATGTCTGACAACCTTAATAGATGATGCTGTCAGTTTTGCATACAGTGTGTTCCCAGAGACGGGAAAAAATTGCTAATGCTACATCTCTGTCTAGCTCTTTATTGCACTGTTCAACTTAATCATGATTTGTCAACAGTGCTGCTGGGCCTGCACTGGAAATGGTGGTGCAGACATAAGTCTGGTGTCTGACCTAAACTTGCACAATTATTTGATATAGTGTTTGTTTGCAGCTAGCCAGGGGGACACGTGAACTAGGAATGAGCGATAATTAAATTGGCAGAACTCATAGGACCAGCTGAATTGCCTGTACTGACCTTCAGATTAAGCTTTTTTTCTTTACCTGTGTCCCTGCAGTATGCAATGAGATTGATCAGTGGCCTCCTCCTGTGCCAGGACAGACTCTGAACCTTCCAGTGATGGGAGTTGTCATTCAGGTACGTGTTGCTGATGATCTGTGTGCAGAAGCAGACGGAGGCAAACTGGGAAGTGGAGCATGTATTTCCTTTTCTGCTGGATGTTAAAATTGCTCTTTACTCTAGATTCTTTCCCTTTGTTCCTAACCTGTGTACAATTAGAATTGATAATTGAGGAAGCTTTCTCAATGGTTGTTAGGAATGAAAGCAAAGTGTGTGTGCATGCTAACTGATTCCATCTCCCCAGATAATCTGTCCGTTCTTATTTGTAATCTAGGTGAGAATCCCATCAAGGGTGGATAAGCCAGGATCAAGCCCAGTGAAGCAGTTCAATCAAGAGGTGAGATGAAGTGTGGCGTGACGCAAGCCAGTGATGAGCAGAATCTAGACTACTAAGGAAGGAGGGTGGAGAAGAACTGGAACTCTTTCAGCCTTAATCCTACTTGAAACCAGTTTGGCCTGGGATTAATGTGGTTTCAGCTATGCATCTGGTTCAAACTGCATACTCTCATGCCTGTGTCTTTCAAAACAGGACTCTGTGCACAGAATTTGTGTGCTTCAAGTTGTGTATGTGCATTGTTCTCACAGGTTTTGTTCACCTTGCCTTTCCTGGGAATTCATGCATAGGTAGGTCTCCACGAGACCCTGCCTTAATCTTCTGTGTTGTTTTGTAGCATTTGCTGTCTGAGCATCTTTACTGCTTTGATTCAGCTTTGATTTTGATTCTTGTTCATTTTGTCTTTTCCCTTTTTCTCTCCTTTGAATAATGTTGTTATCCTTCACAACTCTTGGTACCCATATTGCTAACCCTTCTTGTCTCTATTTGTGTCTTAAGCTCTGTCTTCTGCCAGAGGAAACTCTAAAATATAAAGGAGCAGACATGGGAAGTCTTTCAACGTCTTGAAATGAAGGGATTCTTGGCTATCTTATGGGAGGGGAAGTTCATTTGGACCTCAAATGCTCAATCCAGATCTGTTTCTGGCTCATAACTCTAAGCATTAACCTTGTTCTCTTCTTTTTGTGCTTATTGTAGAGGGAGCTACTTGGTGATTGATGTGGTCAGTTTAGATGGCATTTCAGTCAGGATGCTTCCATTTACTAACAGTTTTGGGTTTGGTTTTTTTCCCTTCCTCACTTAGAATCTGTTACCAGCACCATTGGTTCTCCCCAGTATTCACGAACTGGATCTTTTCAGGTGAGAGCCACCATCCTTGCAACCCTCTCCTCTCCATCTGCTTTCCCCTTTCCCTGCTCAGAGTATGCTATAAATCATAGGGATAATGAAGAATCAAAAATTACTGCTTTGCAGGGTGTCATTTAGAATATTAGGCTTGCAGAGCTTGTGCAGTGTTTAAACCTGTGTGCACTGCCCTTCACACAACCCGCTGTATCCTGCTGAGAGGAGGGTTTCTTTTCTTAGCCTCAGCTGGTGATCAGCTTAAGCTCTGAAGCATACACATTGTGTGTCTGAACCAAACTTCTCAGCATTATAGGTGCTACTCTACACCTATGCATCTGCTGTAATCCACGTGCATTTTATGTTGTTTAGATGAAAAGACATATTGAGAGCAACATGATTAGCAAGTTGCTTTACATTGCTTAAATCATTTCCTTAAAACATGTATAAAATGGTTGAGCAACAGCATGTGTAAAGACACATCGCATTCTGTTGCGGGATACTAAAAATCAATCCTAGATTTCAAATTCCCGGATAGAAGCACACCTGGATAGGCTTATATGCAATCATTGTGCCTGGTCTTTTCTGAACTACATTCTAACCTCAGCTTGTCATTCTTCTTTTCACTGACAGATGTTTCCAGCCAGTGCTAATTCATATCCAGATGTTGTGGGAGCTGATGTTACTAGGAGAGCCAATTGTTGTAATGGCACCATCCCCTACGGTTTCTTCAGAAATGGTTTTAGCACTTACCAGGTAATGCCTTCAAACTGTGAGGTACAGGTAACTATAATAATAAATTCTGACAGTTTTTCAGATCCGCTCCTCTGCTGCGTCCATTGTGTTAGATTTAGTTTGCCTATGAAAGCATGTAAGACAAATAGAATAGCAAGGGTCTTGCTTATACTCCACTAATGGCAGAGAAAAGTGCATCTCCTGTGTTGGGAGACCTGATGGTTCCTGAGGAACTTTGTCTCCCCGGCTTTGAATGCTGCTTTAGCAAAAAAAAAAAGCCTGGAACGCCTCCAAAGTTTTGCCTCTGGCAGGACAAAACACTGCTCTAGGACATAAACCTGATGTAAACACATGTTCCTCCTCTGTGAAGTTTATATGGCAACTATTCTGTCTGTTGTTGCAGCTGCCTTGCTCCACTGAGGTACTGTTGTGACTACCGCCCCTATTTTACTATCCACGACAGTGAATTCAAAGAGTATACCACCAGGACGCAGGCACCGTAAGTAGCCAGTAGACCCTTGCTACCCACTTGCCGCTGTCTGTCTGAAGGAAACCCTGAGGTTAGCATTGTGCTTTTTTCCCACCCCCTCTTTCTAGGCCAAACATTGTTGTGGGAGTCACAAACCCTTTCTTTATCAAAACTCTCCAGCACTGGCCACACATTCTTCGGGTTGGGGAGCTCAGACTGTCAGGTAAGGGTGGAACCAAAGTCCTGTTGTGCTGGTAGACCTTGTTAGAGGCTAGCAGTGAGCTGACAGTTGCAGTGCTAGCCATCGTTTTACACTTCTTTATTCCTGTGAGAGCTGAGAAACCAAAGGGAAGTCTAGACTCCGACTCGGTTGATGTGCAGGGTGAGCACAAACAATGGTGAAGACAAATCATTGAGAGGATAACTTGCTGTGGGTTTTTTTCTGAAGCATTAAGAAAAGGAGAAGTCCTTCCTGGGCAGGAAAGAGAAAATTGCATAGAGAAGAACAGAGAGGTGGAGAGAGACTCTGATTATTGTCTATGAAGCCAAGAAAACCTGTAGGTTGAGGAGTGGGTTTTTTTGCAATGCCTCTTTAACACATTCCTGTTCCAAAATTTTAGCAGGGAAGGTAGCGGATAAGAATGCTTAGGTGAGTGGAGTTAAGGGAGGATATGATTTAAGATGTATAAGTGTAGGACTGGATGTTGTCGAGTGCAAAGTCTCTCGTGTGTGCTGTGACTGCGAGAGTAGATTCGGAGTCTGACCTAGTCATTTGATGTCTTCCCACAGGAGACCTGCCCAAGCAAGTTAAGGTGAAGAAGCTTGCTAAACTGAAAACTCTAGACACAAAACCAGGTACCTCCTTTTGTCAGACATCATTTAATTTTATTTATTCTTCCATGTGGGGGATTTTGCAGGCTTTGCAGGCATGTGAACATTGCATACATTATTCTTTGTATCTCAACAAATGGACATTTTGGTGTTATCATCTTCTCATACTCTGTGTGCTGCACAGTTCTCTGTAGCAGCCTCCCCCATCTAATACAGAAAAACTGGCCATCTTTGTTCTGAGATTGAAGAAGCCAATTGAACAAATTATTTTAGTGTCAGGGGAACTTCTAATTTTCTCGATTTTTATTTTATATATCGTATCTGCTTTTGAGATATGATGGAAGTCAAAGGAACTTGCTAAGCTAGATACAGCTATCTGTCACTTAACTAACTGTTCAGCTCAGGCCTAGCCATAAGCTGACTCCAGTAAGTTGTCTCACCATAAGCTTAGCATAGGAAGGTCCTTGAGATAGTTCGGCGTCCTTTAGTCCTGCTGTGAGCACTGGCTGCATTAGGAGTTTTGTAATTTTTGTAATTTTTTGAAAGAAATTTTCTAATTATACACACACACAGAGCTGCAGGGGTTTGTGCTAGGAATTTCAGTTCTGTTATCCCTGTACTATATAATAATATGTAATCTAGAGTCTCCTCTAGATGTGTGGGCAAAGTTTTGTTTTTAACTTCTGGTTTTTTTCTGGTTTGGTGTTTTTTTTTTCCAACCTAGGAATCTACACTTCATATAAAACATTTCTTCACAAAGACAAAACCCTGATAAAAAGATTACTGAAGGTAAGCAGTTTCTACTTTATCCTACATCCTGTATGTCATTATGGGAAAACCGTGCTAACAGCTTGGTTTAAACAGACAAAACTCTCCAAAAGGAACAGACTTTTTTCAGTTTGATTGAAGTGTGTAATGATGTAGCCAAGTATACTTGGACACGTTTCTCATGCTAGTTTTAAAATTTTTCACTTGATACCATGGATTAAATGGGGGTGCTAATGACAGCCTAAGTGAGAATAATCCATATCAAAAAAGAGTCTGGAAAAAAGCAGATTCTATGTAGCGAAATGTGAGTGTTATGTTTAACGAGAGCAGAATATGTATTTTGGGCAGTATAGTTTTCCAGACTGTTCTGGACTGGTTGCTTAATAGCTGAAGTGTTGGCAGATTCTCTGTCTGTCTGCGTAACAGAGAATAGCACCTTTGTGAAAGCGCTGCTTGTGCTTGCAGGGCATTCAGCGGAAGCGCCCGTCTGAAGTCCAGAGCGCGCTTTTGAGGCGTCACCTCCTGGAGCTCACCCAGAGCTTCATTATTCCCCTGGTGAGTTGAGCAGAGAGTTGAGAGAGTGGTGTGAAGGTGAGGGGAGGTGAACAGAAGATGCTCGAGTGACAAGTTTGCACTTGCCCTCTTTTATTCACCCATACCTGAGCATCTCTAGTAGACTCAGGATGCAGCACCCTATAGAGATGCTTTACTCCGTGGAAAGGAACTAAATGTCTCTTGAATGCAAATTTCAATAGTTAGCATAAAAATCTGCAGTTTGGATATTCAGCACACTGTGTGTAAAGACAGAACATTGTTTGTTTCCTGCAATGCAGGAATAGGTGTTCCCTGTTTTTTGATTCTAATGTCCACTCCTTGCTCTTTTCAACAGGTAGTCAAAGCAGATATATAGGGAAGGGGTGGGAGCCCGAAACATTCCTCTTTCCC
>NW_010565945.1:16756-24169 GCF_000687285.1 Phaethon lepturus
ATTGCCAGGGTGAAACCCTCCCTTCTGGCTTTGGGAAGCTTTGCTGTGGAGCTTAAGAGGCCTGTCCACATGGTGATCACTACCCTAAGGCAGATTTTAGGGAATGCTTTCTTTGAAGGCCTCCCCTGTCTAGTCCCACTAGGAAGCTGCTGGTGCTTTTTTGGTGACCGTCCAGTTGGCTAAGTTTGGCTCCTCCACTGTCTTTTCTACGTCATCTTAGGAGGTAGTACATGGGAGGACAGAGCATCTTCCCAGATTGTAGTGTCCCTCCTGCCAACTTCTTCCCACCTGACTTTTTCTCACATGGCATGCTTACGATTCCAGTAGCGTAGTTTTGTGACCTAGCCCCTGGTGGGAAACAAGCAGGAACATTAGGCTCATGTAAAATGCAACTATGAAGAAAAAAAGCAGAGTGAGTAGGAGGCTGTTGAGTGTGCCTGTGATGCATTGGAGAAAACCATCACACTCACTGACCATGCCAGAGGCTCCTTGATTGTTGTAACTTTTTTTTTTTCCTTAGGAGCATTATATTGCAAGTCTGATGCCTCTGCAGAGGGCCATTACTCCATGGAAGGTATGTTCAATTTTCCAATAGCTTCTGCTTTCCTTTGACTGCAGGGATTCTGAGTAGTTATGCCATATGCTGATCACATACTCTGATACTCTGTGTGAACTTCCCTCATTGAAGGAAGAGGGCTATTACTCCTTTAAAAAAGGAAAAAAACCTTTGAAACAAACATTGGGACAGATGCTTCCTGTTTTGCAGCTCAGCTATTGTAATCTAATTTGAATTTTACTAGCAAGGCTGGTTAAGATGTTCATGCGTTTTTTGTTCTCATAGCTATTGAGCCTGCCTTGTGCAGCCTCTTTCATTGTAAACATAGACCTCATTTCCCCCTCGTTTCTTTTGGGTGCCATGCGATAACGGTCTTTTGGTTGTGCAGAATCCTCCACAGGTTCGTCCTTTCCGTCAGGAAGATTTCATGAAGACCCTTGAGCATGCTGGTCCCCAACTTACCTGTGTACTTAAGGGTGACTGGTTAGGCCTCTACAGGTAAGATTTTGGTAATTACTTACCTTGTCCCCTTAACAGCTGGTGCAAGTTACCATGAACATCAAATCCTAAACTAGAATTGGGAGCAAAAAGGGAATTTCACCTGAAAAACTCATGCCTGTGAAGAATTGATTAACTAATAATGGTCAGGAAGAGCAAATGTAGGGAATAATCAATCCTGTGTTTTACGTAATCTCTTAAATTAATAGATATAGTCAGGTTTAGAAGCTGTCAACTCTCCACCTCCAGGAACTTAGTTTAAACTAAGGCCTCACTGCTGGAGAAGGGGACTCATCTCTGACATCAGCTATGTTATTTATTGTCTTCCAGGGAATCTTTCTTTTTGAAGTGTCTGGTCCTGGGCAGATGATGTAGAAAGACTTGAAGGTCTTCATCCAGTAGTGGTTGTATGTGTTTGTATGGCATTCAGGACAACGGCCATTTCAGTTTTACTGCATGATGGCAATGCTGTCAGAACATAGAAGGACAGAGTTTCTTCAGGGTAGAATTTAAGAGAGCACGCAGGAGAATTTGTCCATAGTTTTCATAAAGGTTCATTAGTTATGAATGGGGTGGAGAAGGCACTTATCACAATATGAGTAGGAAAAATCCAGAAATCAGATAGCCAGTGGGAAGGAAAATGGGAGATGTATGGATATGGAGAAGGAAAAAATTCCGGAAGATTATCAGAAACAATAATCATGGATTAGCATGTTATGTTGCTGTGATAAAGCTTGTACTATTGTGTGCTTTAATGTATTCAGCAGAAAGCAAGCAGTTCCACTCCTTAAGGTGTGGTAGACAGATTTAATTTTGGTTATGTAATATTTTGAAAAATAGTAACAAACAACAAGCTGTTTCAATAACTTGGTTGAGATTTGCAGGCAACTGACATACATGCAGAAGTTTACACATTCCAGGATTGTTAGTTATGTGAGATTTTGTGCATATACTACTTCCTGAGTTCCTAAGTCAAACCCTTAAATAAAAAATAAGTCTGTCTGTATCACAGTGGCATCTTGAGATATTGGCTGGGTTTAGGACTCCACTGTGCTGCGGAGACTGCACGAGCAAGAGTCCTTGAAGCTGCAAAAAGAAACTGTATAAACATCAACTGAGTTCTGCTGGTGAAGTGCTCTCTGCACGTAGCCCAAGGAAGAAGCTTGAAGAGATCCTAAGTGGGCCACTCTCAGCAAGGAAAATGCTGAAATACAGCATCAGAGATACCCTGCTGTTAATGAAAGGGTTGCAAAGAATGTGCTGCTGAAGTGGCTGTTACTCAGCTCTACACAGCATCTTAAACCTTCTCATCTTTTTCTGCTGTTGCAACCCTTGGCTTTCAGTTAGTGGCTTTTCAATCCCATTTTGAATGTCAGAATCACAGAACAGTTTGGACTGGAAGGGACCTTTCAAGGCCATCTAGTCCACCCCCTGCAGGGAGCAGGGACATCTTCAACCAGAGCAGGGTGCTCGGAGCCCCGTCCAGCCTGACCTGGGACGTTCCCCGGGATGTGGCATCGACCACCTCTCTGGGCAACCTGGGACAGGGGTTCACCACCCTCACTGGGAAAAATTTCTTCCTTATACCTAGTCTAAATCTGCCCTCTTTTAGTTTAAAACCGTTACCCCTTGTCCTGTCACTACAGACTCTGCTAAAAAGTCTGTCCCCATCTTTCTTCTAAGTCCCCCCTCAGCCCTGGCAGCTGCAGGAAGGTCTCGCGCAGCTGCGGGAAGGTCCCCCCGGAGCTTCTCTGCTCCAGGCTGCGCCCCCCCAGCTCTCCCAGCCTGTCCTCCCAGCAGAGCTGTTCCAGCCCTCGGAGCGTTGCTGGGGCCTCCTCTGGCCCCGCTCCAGCAGGTCCTGTCACCTTATTGTGGCCCACTTTGCCTTTGGAGTTATGATAACTTGGGTGGCTCAACACGAGAAAAAATTCACACTCCTCTGCAGTATCTTGCTTAATTCCTCTCCCTTCCTGATATTTAAATCTTTCAACCATTTGCTAGTATGGACCTAAGTCCCATGTAATTGGCGATTTACATGTCTCCTACATAAACAAGGTATCATCTAGGTTACGTCAAAGGATGTGTAATTTACACCTCTCCAGCACAGTACAGTAATAAACCTGCGTTTTTACGGAGCTACGCAGGAAAATGAACAGGAGGCAGCACAATACCTGTTTTTATCTCAGAGTGTCACAGAATTTTAGATCAAATTGGTGCAGTTGACATGCCTGAGGGATGGGATGCCATCCAGAGGAATAATAAGGTGTAACAGTTTTAAATCAAGACAGGGCAGATTCACACTAGATCTAAGGAAGAAATTTTTTCCAGTGAGGGTGGTGAACCCCTGGCCCAGGTTGCCCAGAGAGGTGGTGGATGCCCCATCCCGGGGAACATCCCAGGTCAGGCTGGACGGGGCTCCGAGCAACCTGCTCAAATTGAAGATGTCCCTGCTCATGGCAGGGGGTTGGAGTAGATGGCCTTAAAGGTCTCTTCCCACCCAAAGCTTCTATGATTCTATGATACAGAAGGGCGAAGAGCACCGCCTCTTGCATTGGCTGAGGCTTGAGCCGTTGCAAAGGAAGGTGTGAGACTGGCAGGATCGCCCCTCTCGTTGGTGACAATCTGCTAAAGCTGCTCAGCTGTATCATGTTAATGCCTGACAGAGGAGAAGCCTCTGGGGTAGACAAGATAGGAAAAGAGCATATTAGCTCATAACCAGTTACCATCCCTAATGACTCTGTGCGATGGAATGTCTTTTCCTCTCACATCTGTGTCTGCTGCAGTAGGAAGGGGAACCTGTGTGCAGTAGAGCCAGTGTGCTTCTCTGATCCCCCTCTGTCCCCTTTTCCGTGTCACCTCTCTTCCTGCAGGCGTTTCTTCAAGTCTCCCAACTTTGATGGCTGGTACCGTCAGAGGCACAAGGAAATGACCCAGAAGCTGGAGGCCCTTCATCTGGAGGCAATCTGTGAAGCGGTATGTTCCAGCTGCAGGTATTAAAACCAAACCAGACTTCTCAGGCCTGAAACCCGAGAGATGAGGGCACCGCTACCTTGGACACTTACTGATGCACTTCGATTCTGCACTGATGCATGGGGGACGTGGGGGACAGTGTTTTGTGCCCTTGGGAATCACAGTTCTGCCTCCTGTCTGGCAGTGCACAGGTATAACAGCACATGCTGGGGACAAGAACACGAGCAGCTCAGCTCCCCCACTTTGTCAGCCAATGCAGATCCTGCTCTGGCTGCTTCTATCAACTATTTTTCATTTATCAGGCCCTTCCCAAGCCAACAGAGTGCCTGACTGGACGTGTCATCTCTTGCTGGCTTCTTTAATGCCTAATGAAAATAGGTAGGATTTTTAGTAGTGACTGCTGGTATAATTTCTTAAACTGAGCAGCTGCTGGGGTAGGCCCAGGAGCTCTGGTGTCCTACCCAGGTGCATCTTCAGCTGCAGCACTTGCTTCACTGTTCAGCAGTGCAGGTCCTGGAGCATGGTGTGGGAATGTCAAAGCCGTCTCCTTTTTTAACAGGCCTGAGTCTGGCAAGTAGATGTAAATTCTGAGCACAGCACGCGATTCACGGTGCTGACTGGAGGAGGGGAACCTGCACTGTCTGCGTTTTACTGCATCTTTCCCTGACTCTTCTCTTGCAGGCAAGACTTGATGCTGTCACGGGCAGAAAAGTGGGGAGAGCTCTATCTTGCTCATTTAGGCTTAAGTGCTGTGAGCAGAGTTGTGAAAGAGGATGAGAAACCTCCTCCTCGCTTTTATTTCAGGCTTTGCTTAGGGGGTATCTCTTTGAGAAAAGCCTCTGTAAAGAAGAAATGTCCCTGAAGAAAGCTGTTCTCTCTCTTTAGAACATTGTGGCCTGGATGAAGGACAAGTCTGAGGTGGAGATTGTAGACCTGGTGCTAAAACTTCGTGAGAAGCTGGTATGTTTTCCTCCCTTCTTCCTGCACTCATTCCTTTCTGTCTGCATCTGTGGCAAGGAGAGACCAGGGACATGGATCACACTTGTTGCTTAGAAAACTTTGTTCTTGCTCCCCGATTTGGAGAACTGGCAAATGGGACAGTCACAAAACTTTAGTGTTTGCATAGAAAAGGGTTCAAAGTTCCGACTCCTTTCATCTCCCTGAGGCTCCGGTGACAGCTGCCGGTCCGTTGTCTCGTACCCTGAACTAAAGAGACAACGTGAAGTTTGCTCAGCCAAAGGCAAAGCAGAAAGAAGAACTTTGAAGGTATTTTAAAATTCCTCTCTCTCCCTGTAGGTAAGAGCCAGGTGCCAGCACCTCCCTGTGAAGGAGGAAACTCTGCAGCGGGTGGGCCTGTACATCGAGACCATCATTGGCTCCTTGCCGGAGGATCTCCAGGCTGTGCTGCACCACCACTGAGCACGGTGGAGGGACTCTGTTGGAGAAGGAAGGGCCCTCCCAGACCGCTCCGAGCTGTGGGCACCTGCAGTTACGTTTGGAAAGGAAAGTTCTTCCCTGATCCAGCCAGCATGAGCTGATCTGGACCTTGCTCACAACTGTGTGTGACTTCGAGCACGTGAGCGTGTGGGTCAGAACTGTAGCAGAAACGGGGAACTGTGTGCACCGTTCTGTCTAGTCCTGCTTTGAAGGAACTGGATTAGGGGACTGTAAGTGAGAAACTGTTCCCTGTGTGGCTGTTAGTAAGTCAGAAAGTGACAGCCAGGCTTCCAGCAGCATGTGATAGGCTGTGCAAACCATGTGTTGCCCGTATATACACATCCATCTTTGTCTAGCGCTTGGGCTCTCAAAATCTCAATGCCGTCAGCCTGCCTGGAAGAAGCAGGAGCAGCTTTGTAGGGGGGAGTTGTTTTCAGGACAGCTCCTGATGGTAATGGGAGAGATGGCAGTCCCCCACATACACATGATGTGAAAAAATTGTCACTGCCCATTCAGCAGTCTGACTCATGCCGGTAGGAGCTTTAGCTGTGATGGGAGTGGGAGGATGAATTGCTGGTCGTGGAATACTTTTGTTTTTTCTCCAAGGCAGAGACACAGAAGAAGGGGCTGGTGCATCCGCAAGGATGCAACAGAGCAACAGCTCTCCAGAGATCACGGCTGGGTGCTGTGTGAATGGCAACAGCTGCTGGAGCTCCACAGAGAGGAGCTGGCCTCCAAATGTAATTTATTCTCTTGAAAAATCAAGTTTGCGTGCTCTAGTAATGTACAAGAGAGCTGGATCTCTGCCTTGGACAATGAGATATTTAATGTGGTCAGCCCACTTGCCGATAAGACGTGTTGGAGAATCTGATTTTTACAGCCTATGTCAGCCTTGCCAAGTGGGAACTCGCGGAGCGGCTCTCGCGTGGGTGCACGGGCCTCGCTGTGAGAGGTGCGTGCTCGCCCTGTGCCAAGGTCAGAGGGGAGCAACCTCTCCAGCTCTCGGCACAACTTGTTCTTACCACCACCCAGCTTCCAGCTTGGTCATTCTGCTTCTGTTCACCTCTTGGGAAAGAGAGAGGGGTGTGTGTGCTTCTGGGCTGAGCGTAGGAAAGACTCGAGGCTCTGCTGCTGGCTTTGGAGGCAGCTGCCCGCTGCCTGAGAGCGCAGTCTTTCTGCCAGCTGCCTTGGAAATGGATTTACTGTCACCCCAGGGCTGACGGCTGCTGCTGTAACTGCATTTCCCCGTCTGCCACTCTGGCCAGGGCCTGAACATTTGCCTTAAGAGTGGGTTGTAGGAGGGGGCTGGCAGCCTGATGCACTCTTGTTCTGTAAGAAGCCGGGGAGTGTACCTTTGCACGTGGCAGGAGAGTTCAGCACTTCGGCCGAGACCTGCACAAAGCTGTCGGCAGTGCCCAGTGCTCCGGGGTGGAAGCTGGACCTGTTTCACTCTCAGGCTCTGCCCGTTGCTGCGCTGCCTTGGGGCTGGGGAGACATCAGTGAGTCGCAGAGGTGGCTGAACCCTTGCTGCATTTTCCCCTCCGGAGCCAGGCACGGACAGTTCAGGAACAGCGGGAGGCTGCTCCCTTTCCCACTGCCTCCAGCCTGGAAGTGGCCAAGCGAGGAGATGCGGCCATACCTCCCCGTAGTAACAAATTCTGTACAATACTCCCTAGTGGCAGCCCTGCCTGTACAGTGTATATTCTGTATATAGAGCTCGTATGTGTGTCCGTGCAATAGCTCTGCAGTGACTGTGGTGGACCAAAGCACTCATGTATAGTAGAAAATACTAGTTTAAAAAAAAAAAAAATTAAGCCAAACTGTGTCCTGTTTTTGTGTCTTAGTAGATGTATCTGGTTAGGAAAGGGGCTTCTCTGCAGGGGTGCTGTTGAGCATGGTCGCTCACGGCCCTCAGCGTGGTGGTTTCTCAGTCTCCATTAGACATCTGTGCA
>NW_010565946.1:0-297 GCF_000687285.1 Phaethon lepturus
TCTGCCCTCCCTCGCGATTCCGCGCAAACTGAACCGTTTCGGTTCATCGCCTCCGTTTACCTTCACCATTTTTACACAAGTCACTGTGCACAGGTGCTAAAAAACGGGGCTGATTTAACTGATAAAAGCAGAGGGGCTTTGGCCATTCGAAGCTGATGGAAAAGGAGAAGCAACCGCTCCAAGAACACGTGTGTGCAGTATCAACCATATACACACCTACCTCGCTACCCACAACCCTTTCAGTGAAACAGTATCGAAACCAGGGCATCTCCGAGCCCGGCATCTGCTACCGCCCCG
>NW_010565946.1:370-877 GCF_000687285.1 Phaethon lepturus
AGCGTCCTGGTGCTTTGCGACACTTTGCTTGGAGACTCTCAGGGGAGAGCGCGTTGTTCTTGGTAACGGAGCATGTTCGGGGATAATCACTCCAGGAGACCTCCCTGGGGTACACGCAGAGCAAACGCAACGGTGAAACCAGCTGCTGGAGAACAGGAATCGGATGTAGTAGATAACTCTGGGGGGGGAGCTGGATGCTGCCGGGGCGACGGGAGCCTGTCCCACACGGGAGGGAACCCCAGAGAGAGCAGTGGGTGCCTCCGAGACGTCAGTGCGTGACTCCCACCGGCCACAGGCACAGCCACCGCCGGCACGCTCGCTCGCGGGGCAGAGGCTGGCCGGTGTACCACACCGAACGCAAAAAACTGCCGCAGGGCGTATGCGGGCTGTCAATGTTTCATGCGGTAGCGTCCCAGCAACACGCAGTCCCCACAGCTGAGCCAACCAGCCCTGCTTTAACTCAAGTGTAAAAGGCAAAAGGACTTTGCAGCTGCCTAAAAGCCAGCT
>NW_010565946.1:1010-1291 GCF_000687285.1 Phaethon lepturus
CTCTCACTCCGGGCCTGGGAGAGGGAGCCGCTCCAGAAGTGCGCATCGAGACTAATGCCGCTCAGGATGTTGTAATCAGCGTGAGTTTGCATATGCAGAAGAGATCGCAGGCTCTGGTCTTCGGCCAATCGACAAAATACCTCCTGCACCCCGAGGGACAGGCACGAAGCCTGCACAAGCATTAGCAGACTTGGCCTGTTCTCCGAGCAGGAGTCAGGGCTGCGCGCAGCCTGTGGGGCTTACGCGACCGTCTCCGACGCCGTCTCCCTCCGACCCTGCCC
>NW_010565947.1:0-2229 GCF_000687285.1 Phaethon lepturus
ACCTTAGTGATTCTGTGATTCTGTGAACATAGGAAGAATTATAGCTCTGCTACATATGCCCTCCACAGTGATGGCTTTGGGAGTCCAACTAATAGGATAGTGTCACTATAATTTATACATATCATTAACCCCTGTGTCATGAGAAACTAAGTTTTCTTGCCAATTACAATCATCCTAATTAAGAAGCGCATATCAGGTTAATTATTACCCTATTTTAGTGTCTGAGATCATCCAGCCTTTGGTCTCATGCCCAGAAGTCCAAAGAAACTGACTGCAGGTTTAAAAAAATACCCTAAAAACCTCAATATGCCAGTTTTAGCTGGGCCAAGCAATGACTAATGGGGACTGCTCATGAGTGTAGGCAATTGGTCTGTACAGTCATATTTGAGCTTAGATTCACTAAATCCCACACTTTAAGCCTTCTTTCATGGAGGAGCCGGTCCTCCTGGTAACTGTAGGTTAATGAAGTCTCAACTGTTAAGGTTTCAGTTCATTGGCTGGTAAGGTTAGAGAAGATATATTTTCCCAAGTGTTTTTCCTAAGTGCTATGATCAACAGACTATAAAGTTTTTTCCATCTTCTTCAACACTTAGTTGGCAACTAGTCTAAGGTAATGCAAAGAATTCTTTTCCTTGGACACCTGGCCAACATCTTTTGCTCACATATTCAAGCTCAGATTTCCAGATTTGCAACTGGGAAGGGACTCATCACCAGGTCAGACTGGCAAGGACACTAGAGACTTTTTGCCTTCCTCTGCACTGCTAAGCATGGATTGCTTGCTGGTTTATCTGTTTCTCACCTAATCAGAACTTGGGCACCGGTGGAACTTGGACAATGCTTTCTCTCCCTGGTATGAAACAATTTAGTCTCCTGGACACTGAGAGGCTTCAATGTAGTCTAAGTTATTTGGCGCAATAGAGAAGTGGCTGAAATCGAATGATTGGCAATATTTAGTCTTAAATTATATGAAATTGAGAAAACAATGGAATCAATTGAGACTTCATTAATTAGACTTCCAGTGGGGAACTGCAAAAGACTGAACAATATGCCACAGGGAAGGAAAATGAAAGTAAAGTCTCCATAGGTCTGAGTCTTCTCCAAAGTCAACAACAGCAGAATGAATTTTAGGGACAAATCCCTGAAACAGTATTGTTTCAGCTATAGGTAAGCAGCATCAACCCTTTAAGGAAGAAATTCTTGCACTTAATCACATCTTGTGATGTAGGATAGTAGGTCCCAATGCTATCAGTGAATGAGCAAAAGATGGTGATCTGCTGACTCCTGGAGTCATATTGCTGTTCTGCTTCCCAAGGTTGAGTTCACTGTTTAACACCAAAGGAAGGAATGTTTCCATGTAATGATCAGTTCATTACATCATCTAGAGATCTGGTTTTCCTTCAATATTATTGAGTCAGCTCCACTGATATTAGGAAAAATTACTATGTTCAGATTCAGAAAATTCAGAAGTAGTTCCTATAATCTCCATTCATCCATACTTCCATACAAATGGAAGTACTTCCATACATCCATTCAAAATATGCAGTGCATTGTTTGCACACATAAAATTTCTTCAAATACAGACCAACATAGCAAACCATGAGGTGTCTTCAATAAAACATCACTAAAATTTTGTTTGGAGCATAGGTGGAAATATGTGTGTTTGTATGAATATACCTATGTGTGTATGTATATGCTTTGTATACATACACATTTAACTACACTATTTGGGTTTTAGAGCCGATCCATCAAACATTGCTCTTCTGATTTGGAGTGCTTATATGTAAAAAGTACTATCTCCTGTACCAACAGAAAGTAAGAACTTATTTTCTTTTTATTTTCTTTTTTTTGGAGGGGCAGCATAGAAAGAACCAAGTTCCTATACTTCACAGTGCTTGAATATTCTGGGCACCTGCTCCTGCCTTTTATTCACAGAATAGGTTAAGGAGAGCTACTCCTTTCTTCCAGTAACTCCCTATGTGTTAGATGCAATAGTGATTTCTTCACTTCCATCATCCATTTTCAGTATTGATATTTACTATATAATAATGAAATCACACATTTTACATATGTGCCCAACAGCAACAGGGTTCTCGATGAGCACTGGCAGGCTGCCCCAGTCTGCTAATCTAGTTTTCCTTGAACAATGAGAAGAGATGATGAAAATTACGTGGACTTGTGCAGAGCATCAACATCCTCGGCTCTAAATTGGAGAGACATGGATTTGATGGA
>NW_010565948.1:0-253 GCF_000687285.1 Phaethon lepturus
AGCAGCACCTCCAAACGGCATTAGACGGGTATGTGGGACATCTTAATTGAAGCTATAGGTGCAACACAATTTTTTTGCAGAACTACAGTGCTGTTGAGTATGAAACATCCCTTCAAAACCCAGGGGAGGGACAAGCTTTTCTCCAGCAGCAGCTGGAGGCTGAGCCTGGTGCCCGAGAGCGTCTGCGCTGGACACCTCGATGGTGCTGGCGCTGCGTTTCCCCGGGCCCGCTGCAGCACCCTGTTTCCCCGCC
>NW_010565948.1:322-4701 GCF_000687285.1 Phaethon lepturus
CAGCCCACACGGCCTCGTGTCTCCGCGTCCATAAAGCCGCCCTCCTCAGCACCCCCGTGCCCCACGGACCGTGCCCGTCCGCTGCGTCCCTCCTGGCTGGGCTCTGCTGCCTGCCTCACACTTAGAAAACTCTCTTTGGAGCTGGGCCACGTTTTATTTTATTCACCCCCAGGGAGGCACACATTTGCACCTTGCTCTGAATTCCATTTTTTTTCTGGCACTAATCCAATGGCATTTATTTCTTTTATAAATGTTGTTTAAATAGTTGGCAGCACGTCATTAATATAAAACCAAGTTTTACCCCTAACGTAAATTGAATAATTTTTCACAATGGTTTTCTACAGCATTTTAAAGTGTTTATCAACTGTTCAACAGGAAGACAGGCAAAAGAAAACAAAAAAGAAACGCTGTAACGGCTCCTTTAAAACTGTTTTCACAGAAACCGTATTTTAAATAACTCTTTCTGACTTTATATAAGCAAGAGAACACTAAATATTTCCATCACAACCACTTGTTCTTTTCTGAAGCACAATCTCTACAAACCACAGCGGTTCCTATAGTAAGACAATCTAGGGATATAGGAGAGGCAGAGTTTGTTAAAGGAGAGAATATAGTTTCTATTAAGAGATTTAAAACGGCAATAATAATCGGTGTTATAGAAAAATACTCCTCCCACAGCCGCTGTGCCAATCTCAGGACGGGTGCGGTACTCCCCGTGCCACCGAGGTGTGAGACTCAGAGTATGGTGGCGGGGTAAAGAAAGGGTATTTTTCCCGTTAACCTAGTAATTTCGGTACAATCAAATTTTAGTCCGAGGTTTCTAACCAAGACCTAACAATTCACACTACGGCCGTCAGAGGGAGCATTGACAACGAAGACTCGGTTGAAAAGGTCCAGCTCGTTTCTAACACCGCCCTGCAAAACCGAAAGCGTTATTGTGGGAACTGCACCAAAACGTTTGTGGCAACCCAGCCCCTGACTTGTGAATTCATGTATGGACAAGGCATAGAACTCGTGCTAATGGGAAATTACTTAGATTTCTTGGGGGGGAGGGGGGAAACACAAGCAAACAAAAAAAACCCCAAAAAACCAAAACCACCTCAGAACCATTCCTCAGCATGAAACGCTTTGGCACGCCATAAGGATATTTTTTTTTTCAGGCGGTCTAGCTGCTATTAGTTGAGATTTTGCAAAGCGGTTGGGGTGTGGGCGGTTATTCAGGTCCCGCGGTAGGCGCCCGTGCATGTTTCTAGGCTGCAGATCCCAAAGGGCGAGGGAGCGCACGCAGGGCAAGTCTGCCTTGCTGCGCCGGGGCACAGCTCCGGGGTGCTGGAGGGATGTATTGTCAGGACTGTCTCCATTGCCTTCATATACATCTGGCTTTGCCAGCGAGGGATGCATGGAGGCATCGCAGCATCCCCAAAAATCCAGGGAGTGCCCCTGGAAGCGGTTGCATTTCAAACCCCAAGGGCAATACCTGGAGAAGTGGGGCTATTTCTGCGCTTGAGCCATGGCATTTCTGCTCTTTTACTGGTGCGTAAGGCAACTCCTTGTAAGAGAAAAGTGATTTTTACGGGCCTTGTACACGCTCCTGCTCCTGCTCCTGATGCTGGGCGCAGGAGGGGGCCTTTCCGAGAGCCCCACTGGCAAAGCAGCCCTGACGCTCTGCTCTGGGGCCCGTGGGAGCCAGTGTTACTTGGCACAGTCAGCACTCGAGGTTTGGGTTATTTTAGCGATCGGATGACTTACCTGGGATGTTTTTCACCATCCGGCCACAAGGACACACTCCAGGCTGCGTTAGCTGCCGTCGCATGGTCTGCTCCAGCGCTTTCACCCCCGCGATGCAAACGTGCGGTGGGTTGTGAAACACTGCAGCTAAGCAGCAGCACACGTTTAGTGTGACTAGCTACTTAGGCGGGTTTTTTTCTTCCCCCCAAAAATCCCGTGCTGAAAAGCATGCAAAGGCAGGAGTCAGAAATGCCGCCCAACGTCCCTGCCGCAGCCGGGGGGCTGGCTGTGAGGGGTCAGGGGCTCTGCCTGGCACTGGGGCTCCAAAAACTCGGGCGTTTCCTTTTACATTCGCATTTTGCATCGCCATTTCCTCTGCAAAAGTGCAACAGAGCTTAACAGACTTCCAAAATATCATACTAAATATGATACATACTAAATATGACATACAAAATATCATACATCTCGAATCCTGCTTTTGATAGTCTAGAGTGTGGATGTTCAAGGGAGGGAAGACGCTGATTGTTATTTTACAGCCACTGCAACGCACTGGAGGCACGGTCTAAGCCTGATTTTGAGCACAGAGCCAGCTGCTTAGTTCAGGTCCTCCATGATCTGCTCAGATTCCCAACGATTAATCAGAGAGCACATCGCGGATTTGTATTTAACGTTAAACCCCAGAGCGGTTAGCATACAGACAGGGCGTCTTGTATATAAGGACTCTCTTTGGACACAGATGTAGACTTTGTTGGGTGTTGCCCAGCTCCACAGCAGAATTATGAAAATCAAAGATGCAGCTACAAATGCGAAAATGGCCTAAGCAATTGCATGGCTCACCATGAGCATTACGGTGAAGCAGGCGAAACAGAAGCTTTTACTCTGAGCCAGTGTATATTTTTAAGCATGCTCGGAGTTGCTTATTATAAATTATATTCCTATATATATTTCTATAGACGCATATATATGTTGCAATTGTACAAATGTAGAACCACTTCATTAAGATTATAGTCTGACTCTAGGCTTATAATGGTCTTTTTACTCAGACTAAAATGATGCTATTGGCATGAATTTGGGCTCAGGCCTTCTATTTTAATGACCGTCATTGTCTTGATTTCTTGGGCTGGTGATCTTCTCACCTGACTGAGTTTCAAAGGGAGTGTCTGAGTTTAAGCAAGCTCTGAAAAGGTCTGCTAACCTGTCACCTTGAGGCAGATATGCATGCTTACTTACATCAGCCACCCACCCCATCTCTCTGGGCCTTTACTTCAAAATGTAAATCCCAATTTTAACATACTGTTCAGTGTCACTTTGAAACACAACTTTATCCTGAGTAGAGTTTATTCTTACCATGGCACCTCTCCTGCGCCTGCCCAGAACAGTATCTCCCGAGCTGTGAAAAGTCGTTTACTGTTTGCATATTAACCCGGCAGAGCCAAGGCAGCTGGGTGCTCTTCCTCCTGAAACTTCCTCAACAGACTTGTTTACCGTAATCAGTGAAGGGCAGCAGGGTTAACTCAGCACCTCTTTGTCTTTGGTGACAGGAGTCACCGAACTTCACTTACAGGCATCCGAGCAACTCAACTTGACCCAATCTCCGTTTCCAGAGCGGGAGTTGGGAGCAAAACCAACTATCTTTCAACTTCCAAATCAATCAGGGCACAGAAATCATTAAAAGCTAATATGCGCCAGGATCCACAATGAAATTTTGCAGTCACTGCTTTCCCAGATGAAAACAAGTTAAAGCAGAAGGTGCTTTTCCTGTTAATACCTCATCTTTTCCCTAGGTAACGTCTCAGCAGCCAAGAGATCTTTACTGCGTGGGAAGATGGGCCTTCGAGGGGGGAGAGGAAAGTTTAAAAAGCAACAAAACCAGCCAGGGTTGGAGATCAGCTGGGCTAAACCTTCATGCCTCCACTAGCCCTGGCAGCAGCAGCTCTCCGGCGGGCAGAGGCAGCCCGCGGTGGGGCAGGGGCGGCTGTTGACTCCCAGGTAGGGCTGTGGGGAATTCCACCGCCTGTGTCACTTCTCCCTTCTCCCGAACAGCGCCTGGGCACGTGCCAGCTCTTCGTGAACGGTGAGGCAAAACAATAAGGGCGTTCACTCACTTAGGCTTGCAGGAAGAGATTGTGAATTTAATCAAAAGAACTAGTTTGCAGCCTTGGGGAGCCCCTCGTCTGCTCCCGAATGGAGCCGGGGCAGCCAAAGGCACTCGCACCCAGCCCGGCGCTCGGCTGCAGGCGTTGAATTAAACGATGTGATGTCCATAGCCCGCCTGAGCAGGGCGTCGCACGATCCTCCAGCTCACCAGGGTGTCAGCGGTGTTCGCCCCGGTAAGGACTGTAGTGCGTAAACACACCGTCATGAGCTGGCACTCGCACTAACTGAGCAGGTTTGCTGTTTTCTTCCTTGACAATGTTCCTACAACACCCAACTGCTGCAGCAGGCTTGGGAGCGTGGAGAGTCCTCTGAAAATGCTGTACTCCTCACAGCAGCTGAGGAGACTTGGCTATTTAGCAAGGAAGAAATTAGATGACTGACATGTTGGCATTTTAGGGCCTTACCTACAGCCTGCTGCAGCCCACGGAGAGACCGACGTCGTGCTAAGGAGCTCTGGGCCCGTGGCTGGGGGGGGGGGGGGGCCCCGGGCCCCG
>NW_010565948.1:4732-10481 GCF_000687285.1 Phaethon lepturus
GCCCCAGCTGTAAGGGTCTGTGAGCACCCAGCGCCTCTTGAGCTTTGTCATAGTGAAGTTTGAACAGGGATACAACTAACTCAGACTATAAAACTTTTGCCCACGTGTTTATAGTTCCTTCATCTCATGTGCTGGTGAGGGAGCCTGGGACGCCAGAGCAAGGAGAGCAGTAACTGGCAAAAAACAACCAAACAGGGCATAAACGGGATTTTACTATTTTGAACAGGCAAACTGCAACACAGGTGAGCAAGGTCAAAACTTTCAGACCGGGTGCCTTCCGCCAGAGCGGTGAATTAATCAGCACTTTTACGTGCTTTGAAGTATCCTGTGTATCTGAAGTTTCGCTTGCCCCGAGGGTTGAAAGTTTCATTTATGTTTTCTCCCTGATCCATCTTGAGCAATAATTGTTAAGCAAAATGAGTCCAGCTGGGCGAAGTTGCCTGGTTTTATAGACTCTTTTACAACCCTTATCAGGACTAACAAGAAGGGGTAAAATGTTGCAATCGAACAACCCACAGCCAGAGATATCACCGCTCCTGACACCACCGTTCTTAAAAACACTGTTCTTCCACTTTATCCCTGTAATTTCAGCTTTTTTTTTATTGTTGGGACTTAATGCATCAGGTATTTAACAGGTTTGCGTGCAGGACTGGAAACGCAGTTCCTGGCTAACTAAAAAGTCGCCTTTTTCCAGCCTGCTCTGTTTTAACTCCGCTGTCTGTCTTTCATCGCCTAACTGGAGACGCAGATCTGCCACCACAGCAATGTGCTACAGCATATGTTTCTACCAGAGGTTGAGAGATGTATTTTTTAAGTGTTTTCTGAGCGATTCATACAAGTCTAATATATATATATACACACATATGTATCTCACCATAAAGGTGGCCATAAATCTCAATAGTTTCAGAGGCACCAGCATTAGGCATTCTTGGATTCTCAGACTCACTGATAAGGCAAGTAACCTGAGTTAATACCATTTCAGGCTTTTTTAATGATTTTTTTTTTCCAAAAAATAATATTTTCACAGGGAAATAACCACAGGAATTTGAGTGCTGTGTTCAAGTGATGCACTTCCTGGCTTTGCAACTTACTGTAACTACATTCTGTGTAAGAATTTTGCTTTTCCTTGACCATTTATTTTAATTCAGGAATGAAGAGTGAAGGACACTTGCACCCCCCTTACCTACGTTTGCTCCTCGGAGGATATCACCAGTGTGGCTCCCAGCCCGTGCTCCCTGCTGAGGTGTGTAGGTAGGAAGGATCTGCCCAGATCACCATCACCTGAGCTTCACCGCTGTACTTTTCATCACAGCTGAAAACAACTTTGCTTATACGCAATAATTTCCATGGTGCATCAAGCCAAACACTTGATTATCTAAAAACATTATCTAATAACATTGTCTGGGTATGCACAAACATTTTGAAGCTTGAATCATGTTTGGTCAATTCAAGTTCAAGTTCAGACCATATTCACCAAGAAAAGTCAGATGAGGTTTTTCCAGTATTGTGACATCTTCCTTTTCTTTCGTTATGCAATTAGGCATGCAACTTGTTCATTCCAATTAATGTAGTCTTTTGAGAAAAATAAAACCCATATATGAAATCTAATAGCACAGGTAGATCTGCAGGGATTAACAATATGAAGGAGAACATTGTCAAGCATATAATGATATTTTGTGGTATGTTTGCTACAGCTAATGCTTTTAATTGCATTTTCCAGTTTAATTCTAGTAGCCAAAGGCTCAATGCACAAGGCAAATAAAAGACAGGATAATTGGCATGCCCAAGTGCCTCTTTTCAACATAAATCAGGCAGACAGCAAATATGAGTTGAGGAAGGAGATCACTGTGGTGCACTTCAATTCACTCAAGATTTTGCCAAAATTAATTTTACACTGCAGGATGGAAAAACAGGCCTGGGAAACGCATTGAAAATGTCAGGAGGGACTGGAACCACAGCGTCCCCCTCCCACATCAACATTTCACACAAGCGTGAGAAAGCTTGTAAGCAGACTGATCAGGGAGGAAGAGGATCAGAGCCATCTCGCTGGGTGCACTTCTCCGTTCCCTACCTTTGGCTGAAGGTGCATTACTAAAAGATTCTTCTGTGATTACAGGTGCAATTAGTAAAAGGCTTTTGAAAGACAAAGGCCTTCCTACAAACCTGACAGCAGCAACAGATTTTATTATAGGTGCCCAACTGGTTTTTTTAAGACATCAGCCCTGCAAGTACATGCAGAGGTGAACTATCACACTATTTCAGTTGGCACTACGCAGCAGTTGGTATGTACACAAGGAGCTGCAAGGTAACGCTTTTGACTGTAAGCCCTCCAGGGCTAAGATTATCTTTATGGGCTCAGGCAAATACACAGACACATTACCAGAGCTTTGTTTTTAAGTCCATCAGAGTTGTAAGGTGAAACAAGTAAAAAGATAAGCA
This sequence comes from Phaethon lepturus, assembly GCF_000687285.1. Taxonomy (NCBI): domain Eukaryota; kingdom Metazoa; phylum Chordata; class Aves; order Phaethontiformes; family Phaethontidae; genus Phaethon; species Phaethon lepturus. The sequence goes on from NW_010565948.1 coordinate 7,172, forward strand.
CTTTTCCTTGAGCTTTAAGCCAAGGTGGGTTTTCTCCTGTTTGATCTACAAGTCCAGCCAGAGTAAATAACTTCAATAACTTCAAATAAGTAAAAAACTGCTAACATTCGTTAAGCATAGTAATTTGCTCATCTGTCTAAGTCCTATGCACTTTTTGTTTGAAGATAGAATAAAGAGGTACTGCTACTTATCGACACTGCAGAGCTTACACAGTTTCTCTGGAGAAAGCCTGATTCTCTAGGGCTTTGCATGGCAGCAGCTGAAACACAGCTGGGCAAACTCCCTGCTAGTGTTATCTGAAATATTTCTATTAACTCTGAGAGCGTTTCACCCCTTTATGCCAGTAGACAGTTGACGCTACTGCATGTGCACCATGTTCTAAGTTCCAAAAATCTGTCTGCTCTTGACCAGGTTTTTTTAAGCGTTTTTACTAGCTTTAAAGAAAACATGCCTGTATTTGGCTTCTCCACAGATTATTTGGCCATCTAACCTAACAAAACACTACAGTGATACTGTCGATCACATCCAGTTTTGGAAAGCCGCGCTGCGTTGAGTACAGTATTTCCAGGCTGCAAGCCATGAAACAAGCCTGTTCCTGCTGCAGTTCACGTGGCGTTTGCTATGAACGGGAATGAGGGCAGGACCACGTCCAACGCGTGGTCCCAAAGACACTTGCACATATTTCAAACCTCAAAATCATCAGCTGTAAAAACAAAACATTTGGGGAAACTCCAGTGAGGGAGCAAACTGCCAAAAAATCTATTCTCTGTGTCCGTGGAGTTGTTTTTTCTTTCTGTTTTGCCCTGTGGCCTGGCCCAGGGCAAGGCCAGGTGAGTGCTAGTTCAAGGGAAACGGTGGGAGCCAGCAGCCGAGAGGCAGGACAGCCCCTTTTCAGCATCAACAAGCCCTTAGTTTGACTTTGCCTTAGTGTCAAGGTTGCACCCGAACATTGCAGCGCTCGTTCCGATAGATCCCTCAGCGTATGACCGAAGACCCGCTCCTGAAGGGCGTGACATTTCGCCCTGCTTGACGATAATCCCATTAGCCGGGTGAGTCTCCCGGCACAAATCGTGCCTCCGCGTCAGTCCTGCCATTTCCGCAGGGATCGCCTGCCTAGCCGGCGCTCGGAGCGGGTACCTGCCGAGCGGTTACCTGCCGATGGCTCGAGCGCAGAGGTCTGTAAACACCTTTACGCACTTGCACGTTTACAATCTTCAGTTCAGATCAGCGTTCCTGGGAGCACTTCTTTGCAGTCAGAAAGGTGGTGTTATGAGGGATGAAAGCCAGATGTTCCATGTTTATCCAGCACCAGTGATTTCATAACACTTCGCTCGCAAGTCATGACTAGATTTTTTCAGCTGCCAACGGCACAGCCCAAGCATCAAGCTGTGTTCCCTCCGCTCGGTGCACTCACAACTCTGCGCTGAGTCGCAGGAATGTTCAATTACCGTGACTGGGAAGAAACGCTTCAGAAATATGCTTTGCCTTTTGAAAACTGGATTTCACCAATAGGTAACACATACCTTAAAAATGCTCCTTGGGGCACAAAAGTTCGCTCTGGGGAAGCGTTCAGCGTTGTGCTGATGAACGAGTGAAGCATGATGCTGACCACCGGCTGACCTTTCTGCTGATGCTCCCTGTGTCAGGATAAAGCAGGGATCCTTCTGCAGCTGTACGATTTGGCAGCGCTGATACTGTTAGATTAATTCATGGTGTCTTGAGCTGAACACAGGCTAAGGCCTTTATAGTTATTTGAACTAATGCTTCCTGCACCTGACAGTTCCGTTCAGAAGATACATATCTCGTCCCAGATCACCCAACACTTAAACCCTGCTCACTTTCTCTTACCTTTACAACACTTTGGCACTCCACCGTAACCGCTGAGACTCCACCAAGCAGCAGAAATTAGGTGAGAAACTTTGGAAGCCAGGTTGGACATTATGCCTTCTACCTACACGAATCTGAGAAAAACAAAAAGGTGAACACAATAGCTTTTGCAAGAGCTGCAAAGTCTACAGGTCAGTGTAACTACACATTAAACATACATCAAGCCTCTGCTGCAGGCTGTCAGGAACAGCAAAGTAACCTGACGGGGATTTTGGAGAGCTACGTGCTTACCAAATAGTGAACTGCATTCACTTGAAAAATACATTGTCTATGTTAAGAAATTTTAATACCGGGTATCTTATATGCAAAAGACATGAATGGTTCAACTACAGCAGTACTCCATCAGTGGATGAGTGTCATCTGGAGCATTAGAAGCACAATACACAAAATCCTGCTAAACGCAACAAAACCCAGGATTACTGTATGCTGGTAGGAATTACACAGACTATGTGAAGGCATTCAAATCTATGTGTATTTAGATAGTAGTGTGCATTCATTCATACACCTCTATATCTATGCAGACCTGGAGATTTTAAGTCTGGAGCAGCACCACGTGCAGGGATTATCTGATTTAGTAGAGTTTTTAAGTAATCTGGTTCTCATGACATTCCTTCCCTGTGCAAAAAAAAGCAGAGGTTTGTCAAGGCATCAATAATTCAGTCTCACAAAGTGCTCTTCAGGCATGAATTCTTCATCCTCTGCCTGTGGGGGAGATGGGTTCTGAGATTTCTTCCACCTGATGGTCCCCTTGAAGATGGGGACACACTGCAGTAGAAAAGCTGAATGGTTTGGCTAAAGCCAGAGAAGAAATCCGAGGAAGAGCCCAGCGTCGCTCTCGGCAGCTCTGGGCAGGCAGGTCTCTCCCTGGACGACACACACCCATCAGTTTGATGCAGTTTACTGTCTACAGCAACACCACCTCATAGAAATAGGTGAATATTCAAGCATTAATGCTTGTATTAATTGTATACTTGTTAAAGAAAACAAAAGTAAGTTTCCAGCCCTAAAAACTGTAATAAGAAGTTCAGAGCTGAGAAAAACCCAAAAGCAATGGAAGGGAACACCAGATGTTTTCTCTTCAGACCTTTGGGGACCTGGCAGCCTGTCACCCCGGGGAGGATGCAGCCATTCAGCCTTCACCCAGATCTAGCCATGAAATCATGAGGTCAGAGAGGATTTTTTTCTCTCTCCATGCGCTCCGTCATGAGCAGTGACAAGAGCTGTCAGACTCGGCAGGCTCGCCTCATATATCACACCACACCTGGACTGACTCTAGGGAGGGGAATGGACAGAACCAGTAACTCACAAACTCCTTTCTAGCAGGATGCAGGCAAGCACCAGCAGCTTAAATGTCTGACTGAAGACACAACTCCCACTCGTTTTACACTTGCAAGCATGCTTTCACGTAGAGCATCACTGAACC
>NW_010565948.1:10504-10790 GCF_000687285.1 Phaethon lepturus
TGTCCGGATTTAAAACCATTGCGTGGCCACAAGGATCAGACACAGCCTAAGTCAGACAGACAGCAAACCAGGATAACGAATGAGGAATGCAATTTACTCTTCGGGGGCTTGTTTTTATTTACAAAGTGGAAATGAAGTAGAACTTACTGCTTTTCGGCCACAAGGATCAGACACAGCCTAAGTCAGACAGACAGCAAACCAGGATAACGAATGAGGAATGCAATTTACTCTTCGGGGGCTTGTTTTTATTTACAAAGTGGAAATGAAGTAGAACTTACTGCTTTTC
>NW_010565948.1:10815-24133 GCF_000687285.1 Phaethon lepturus
TCCCTACAAATCTTGCCTTGGGAACATTTACAAAATTCTGCAGACTTCCTGTATTGCATTTTCAGAACCATAATCCAGAGCCCCTGGCAGTCAGCTGGCTGGCAATATTACCCCTCTCTGACTGAAGCAGACTTTCAAAAAAAGGAAAGAGGTTGTTAAACCTATTCCGACGTGCAACAGGTTCTTTCCTGAGTAAGGCAATGATGCCTCTGTCAATTGACTGCCTCTAACCTTCAAAAAGATTCAGTGTTGAAGAAAACTGATTCACGTTTAACACCACGAAACTTAAAATCCAAAGCAACCTGTTGGGCGATTGCACCAAATTCTCCCAGCCCTTTTTCCTTGTGGTAGATTCAGGGTTAAAATTCCCAAAGGCAACAGAATGCACCCAATTCCTGCAACTCTCCTGTTGCTCTTGTTCTTTTGCGATGCTGTTTGTGATGATGGGAATCAGACACCTGCATCAGGGGTGTGTTTAGCAGAGACGGAGCATTGCTAATCTACACGGGGACTTGAATCTACACGACTCGCATCTACGTCGGTCCTGTTTAAATAGGAGCCTGTTCCTACGGAGCCCACAGCGGAGGCAGGAAAGCAGGCGCTTGTTTGGTGGGGAGGAGCGGGTTCCCCTGCGTGCGTAGTCAGGTGAACATCAAAACCCTCCTCGGCTCGGGAGCTTCGGCCCTGTGAATACCGGGACCGGACTCCGTTCTTTCAAAACAACAGGGTGCCTCATCTGCAGGCAGGAAACAGTGCTTGAAAAGGGAGTTTTTACAAACAATGTGCTCACATCTGCTCTCCTTCTTACCAAAACTTTCCTGCCTGCCAGCTTCCTTCTCCTGCCGCCGTAGCCCGCCTCCAGGCTCAGACCCCATCGCCCTCCTCTCCATGCATATTTACATACCTTGGTTAACCCAGGGATGTGGAATCCTTTGTGGGAAACTTCAAAGGGCTTTACTGCATTGTCCTGCTAACGATTTGTAAGCATATTATCTGCAATCTCTGCTATCCCCATCCAGCCATTGTGCTCCCTTCGGAATAAATGCCTACAAGACAAGCACAAGAAAACAAACAGATTACTACTAAAATCACTGTTTTTCTGTTTATAATTTTCAGGCTAGAAATGTAAGCACTTATCTGATATACGCATGCTTGTACAATAGGCACAGATGCAGTCAGGCACTTTCAGGATCTATCTATCTATTTGCCATACCTGTACACATCAGTTTTCAGGAATGCATGCAATTCTTTCCCAAAAATTCAATTCACACTGTGGACATAGGTGGCAGATCTGAGGTTTCTGCAGGCATAGCTGGTGGGGGAGAGCTGCTGTGCATCTTCAGTTACATCCTCAAGTGACCCTGGAAAAAGTTTCTGAGTGAAGATAGATGGTATGACCACAAAAAACCTCCAACAGTCTATGTACAGAATAATATAAAATAATAAAAATATTTCTAACCTCCACCCTATGAATGTCTTGTAAAGATGAGGAAACTGCTGTATAATAATAGGTTCTATAGGCCAGCTGCAAAAAAGGGCTCTCCAAACAAGCACCCACTGCCTGTGGACAGTTTACCAGTTTTAACTGATGCAAAATTAGAAACAACACCTCTTCCTTGTGACAGAGAGGCAGTGGTGATTAATGTGTCTTATGAAGACACATTAAAGGAAAGGAAATATAATTGTGTGCAGAGAGGAATACTCTTCAGGTGTCCACTCTAGACAAGGGTCTCCAGTGTGCTTTCTCCTCTTGGGTAATCCTGATGGAGGCAGCCCTGATGACCCTTCTGTTTCGAGCTGTAACAGCAGCTCATTGTCTTCTGCTATAGTGTAATTTAAAAAAAAATCTGTATATCCATCAGCAACCAGCAGAACACTATCGCTGGCAAACATGGTGGGCTCTATAGTAGTCTTACTGCTCAAATTAAGATTGCAATTTCACGCCCCATTCTTCTACTTCAGTTGATAATAGTGAATTCAAAGGTCTTGTGTTTCCTATTTTAAGAGCTAAGCTGTAGCCTCAAAAGATCTTTCTATTGAAAATCCACATCCACCTCACGTTATTCACAACTAAGCCATGAGGTGTGCTTCCCCAGCTCCACTTTCCACCTCTCTCTGTAAAATACATTACAGGGAAGAGGGACCTGTATTGCCCTAAATAATGTCCTTTACACAGCTGGGCACGGGCAGGGGGTAATGGCGGCATAGTTTAAAGCTGGTTCAGAAGCCCTGGTGGAAGGAGGCGTGTGAACGACTGACCCATTGCTCCAGCCCATCCTTTCATTAAAGAGGAGCTCAGGCCACAGCCTTGGATGAAGGCATCTTGCGCTGCCCTGCACCACCTTGTCCCTTAAATACAACAGCAAAACTCTTTGTGTTACCACACCATAAACCAGACTTGGGAACTGAAGAAGATTGCCTCCAAACCTGGTTGAAAAGGGGATGGGAGCTGTAAAACGATACTGCCGTTGGGACGGTCAAACCACCATGTCGGAGAAGCTGTTGGTGATGTCTCTCAAGTTGTGTCTGACCGACCCCTCACTTGGCCCTAGGTGAGACCTCCCAGAAGGGCACTACAGCATGGACATACTGTCCTAGTGCCTGGGGGGACACCTCAAAATGTAGCTGGTTGCAGAAACAGAAAGAGGGTTCAACTGAGGCTTGCATTTACAACTTCCTTTGAGGAGAAGCACTGCTAAACGTGAAGCTGCTGGTAACAAAGAAAATGAAAGCAAAACCAAAAAAAAAGTCCTTCTGAAGAAAATGAGTACTGTGTTTCTCATAAATAGTAGTTCTTTTCCAAAATGAGTATTTCGTAACAGATAAGCATTAGGCAGATCCTTCCTATTAATCTCTTTGACAGGTGAGTTTCAGCAGCCTGAAAATACTCTATAAAAATGTATAACAGGGGTGAATAGAAAGCCATTCACTGAGTCGTCTTTTTTTTCTCAAAAGTATCAACTTAAAAGAAACCAGAGCCTGGAGATGAGCCAGATTCAACCTCTGCACTGACAAAAAGACGCTGGAGTAGCTAAGGCTGATGCTGGATGGGCAGCTGAGCCCGTCTCATGGCCAGGGAAGGATCCTCCCACCTCTCCTTGCACTGCCTGCACTTGCTGGGCTCTTCACTCAGCCAGCCCTCATTGCTACCCCAAGAGATAATTATCTGGCATTTTGCCGGGTTAATGAGCTGTACTGGCTCTGATGAGCACCAGAGCTGATCCAAGGTAAACAGCAAAATCCTGGGTCCAAGAGCAAGAGGGGAGCGAGCATGAAGTGGGGCTTTTTTCTTTGCGTAGGGATGAACACATCTAACACCTCACTGCATGTCTCATAAGCATCATTCACCCTTTGTGCTTTGTACCTATACGTGGGTACCATATCCTACCCGACGACCACATCCATCCCTACCACTGACGCCAACTGCAGCTGGTTGAGAGGGAGCAGTTATTTCTGTGACGCCGTATCATCATCTCACGGCGTTTTTCTTTCACAAAATTGCATCTGCAACACTAAGGTCCACTTTTTAAAATTAAGCCCTTGAGTCTGTTTCTTTCGCATGAGGCCACTCCGTCTCAGTGCTACTGTCTGCCCCCAGAATGCTCTCTGTGCTGGCAATGGCTCTGCTGAAAGCTATATACACAGGGATACTTCTTCCCTAGGTGATTAAGGACCTAATTGTCCCAAATATATTACTGGACTGTAGCCTTGTAGAAGCCAAGGAAATCAAGCTCACCTGCCTCCAAAAGTCATAGAAAGGAACATATTATTTTAAGGCAAGGCAAGCCCCTAGGTAATTAGTTTAATTAAGTCAGTCATGGAGGTAGTTTTACAATCTAGCTGTGCTGAAGAACTATTTTACTGGCTGATTGCAGTCATCAATTATTTTTCAAATGCCTTTTGGTGATAATTCTTCCTAGTTATAAAGAAATTACTTTTGTATTTAATTTTTCCACATATACATTCTGTTGCAACATTTCCAATTTTTTTCTTATCCCAAACCCCACAAATCCTTAACCGGCTTAACTAGTACATACTCACAATCCAAAATTATCCAGGAGACTAAAGAAGTGCAACATTTTACCCAGTCAGATAGTATTGACATGCAACGTAGACTTCAAGCAGTGCCTCTCCATATCTGTGTATGTCCATGTATCTTTAATAAGGACACAGACATCCTCCACAGCCTTCTCCATGGCAATCTCATGCACTGACTCTGCCAACACAAGTTTTCAACAACTCCTCAGTAAAATGTTTGGAAATGGTTTCACTATTGCGAAACGTTTTACAGGCAGGTCTGGATTCCTTTAATATCTGGGTTTATATTTGAACCTCCAGGACATGGCTTTGCTGTATTTCCAGTCGTTCCTCCTTTACTGTAAAATCTGAAAAATTAGTTGTTTCTTTTCCTTATGACATCTGAGAACCTTTATAAACTCTAGGAGCTGGGCCTTAGAAAAGGTCAACTGTATCAAGATGATGTCATCATATGGACATTTTCTTTAGCAGAAATACTGTTTAAGTGTTTCCTCCCATACTTTGCTGCCCTCACGCATTTTGCCGTGCTTTCAGCTATATCCCTGCAACGGGTTGGTGTCCCTGCTGTGAAACAGCTCCCAGAACACCCAGAATCGACCCAAACTTTTTAAAATGTGTTTTTCACCTTCTTCTATGCTTTTTTTTTGCATGGTGGCCCCACTGACACAGTTGTCCTTGTCAGCTCCAGCACAGGACGGGAAGGACCAGCCGGGCACTGCCGCTGCCCTGGCTGCAAAGGAAACCATAAAATAAGCAAGTGCTTGGGGGCCCGGAGGGGCTACAAGGCTTGCCTGGCTCCTCTGCTGACATGGGGACAGTGGGGATTTGCAAAGCCTCCAGACTCTACCCACCGCAGGACCATTGCTCACATCCTACCTGTTACCTCTCATAGCTTCTCCCTCAAGCTGAATGACCTGGTCATCTCTTCTTTTCCCCGATTCAGAAATTGAGCCTACGCTAAGGTGAGGGCAGCATCCAAGGAGCTTGTATTTCCAGCTATAGAAAGACCCACAACCCTAAAAATCCACTTGGAAGCACCATCTGAAATTATAGGGATTCCTGAACCCTGTGGACTCTGGTCTGAGGAGACAGCTGGGATAAAGAAGGATGGGACTCAAAGCACCTCTGTGAAGGCTCTTTCCTTCTAAGTGTTGACATCTTACAGTTTGTTTTCAGATGGACTTTATTTGCATTACCTGAATAAACTTTCTAGTTAATAAATTACTTAATGACTCTGTATGACCAGAGTAGTAGTTAATCTGCTGATATTGTTGCGGTGTTCAGACAAATAAGAATAATGACTGAAGAAAGTTGAATACACAAGTTGGGAACGTTTTACTTGCTGAGGTATGAAAAAGTCTCCAGGGTTTGCTTGGTGCACTACTCATGTATTAACTCGCATCTCAGTGCTAGTTAAAAATTAATGAGAAAAAACAAGTGTTGTGGGTTGTTGTGAATGAGGTACTGGGTCGCATATAGAAATCACTGTTATTGTCACAGCTCTAAACCACTGATTTTTTAAAAAAATGCTATGCTCTCCGCTTTAAGATTTTTTGCAGTAGCTATTTATTGTCAGGAATCTTTTCGAGCTTCCTTCCCAAGTAAATAAGGAAATCCTGCTTTGAAGAAGCTGGGAAGGTGTTTGTTATATGATTTTATTCCCAGACACTCAAGTTCTTGTTTTGCAAATTTATGTCAGCTTGAGTTTAACTTGAAAAATTTGAGTGAGGAAAAGCGAAAAACTTAGCCCCAAGAGTAAATATACTGCTGCTCAGTGAAGTACACTGCAGTTTACTTTTAGTTAAATATTGTTATAGTTATAAATGTTTTTTCAGTTAAATATTACACAACTTTGGAGTAGGAATGATGAAATTGAAACGTGTATTGACCCAGGAGACAGCTTTGCTTTCTATTCTTCCTCAAGCCCTTTCTGTTTACCAAGTTTCAGTGCTGTACAAGCCCAGGAAAACATCTCGCACCTGGCAAAATTTGCCATCTGTAAACAACGCCAGACCAATTCAGGCTCCGTCCCTGTGGCAATCTGGCCACAGAACTGCTTTAATACTTTGTTTGCCAGTCAGTATGGGAGAATCCTGCTCCCCATTGTATGACGACCCATTTTTCAGGACAGAAGAAAATGCCTTTGCTGTTCAGTGTCACTGAAAATACATACCGGCCACTGAAGATCCAGGTACACAAGAAGGTAGTTCTATAACTCCATTATAATGTTTGCATGACATTTATGCAATATCTTCTATAACATAAAAGCGTGTGTATTATTTGTCATCACTCTGATATCTTTGGCATGTTCACCGAGTCCCATGTTTCCTTTCAATTTTGCTTCAACTAATTGATAACCCAGCAGTCTGCACGAGTAATTCAAGTTCTGCCGGTCTTGCATTGGCTCTGAAGTTTCCCTCTAATGCTCTGGACAGCCTTGTCCAGGCCTGACTAAGCCGGGTAGTCCCTGAGCTCTTGCAGCCCCTGTCCCAGCCCCAGGTTCCCAGCTCTTCATCTGAAAAGAACCACATTTGAGAATGCTCAGGAACCACCACACTGAAGGATTTCAAAGTGTTTCCCAAGTGAGAGTCACTACAACCCACTCCCAGAAAGTCCTCCATGACCCTCACTCAGGGCTAAATAGCTGCAATATTCATGGACAGATTCTCTTCTTACTGTTGGAACAGACTATTTAGCAGGGCCTGTAGCGATAGGACAAGGGGTAATGGTTTTAAACTCAGAGAGGGCAGATTTAGACTAGATAGAAGGAAGAAATTTTTCACAGCGAGGGTGGTGAAACCCTGGCCCAGGTTGCCCAGAGAGGTGGGAGATGCCTCATCCCTGGAGACATCCCAGGTCAGGCTGGATGGGGCTCTGAGCAACCTGCTCGAGTTGAAGATGTCCCTGCTCACTGCAGGGGGGTTGGACTAGATGGCCTTTAAAGGTCCCTTCCAGGCCAAACTATTCTGTGATTTTATTGCCTATTTTTTTATACTAACCACACAGCATGAAAGACTGAGCAGACGAGCCTTTCTGCCTTCTGGCATGAAGCCTTTCAACAGGCATAAAAGAAATGGTAGGAAAACCTTTGTGTCTTACAATAATGAGTATCTAGATTGGAGTATGCAGCACTTTAGCAGTCATCCAGGAGCCAGCTCCACGTGCCACGGATCAGAGCAGTCCACAAGACTTCCCAGTGCCTGTATCAGGGCTAATGCTAACAGAGACCAGCATACGCAGTGTCCATCTGCCACCGAAATCACTCCCCAGAACAAAGCAGCCACCAAGCAGTCCCAAAACCTCCACAGCAGTAGGACAGAAGAGTGAATAGACCCAGAAAGTGCACACACAGCAATGGGTATCACCTTACATGACATGATGCTCTTGCCATAGATGTATACATGGAGTGGGTGCAAATACAAACAAACCTACTCCCCACTTTCATTAGTATATCCTCATGAGGGTTGTGCTGGTATAAATACGAAAACAAATCCACACACACTCTGTATGGATTACATGTGTTGTAGACCAAGCCAAACCAAGACTGCAGCAAAACAGATTCTGCTGGACAGAGCTGAGAATTTAACTTCACTCCATGTTTTTTCAATCACAAGAGAGAAAACAGTCCATCCAATTAATATAATACAAATATACGATCCAATCCAGCATGCCCTTTTTTACTAGTTACAGGAACAGAGAAGGGGTTTCACTTAAATAAAGATCATCCCCACCTGCTTCTCCCCATTTTCCCTGTACCCACAGCATTTTGTGGCTAGCTGGGAGAGCACACCTGAGCAGGAGCCCCGGCCACAATGCCGACAGCACGGGGAGGGCAAATGGTAGGTTCCCTCAGCAAGGAAGCAGAAATCTCATTCAGTTCTCTACCTACAGCCTCGCTATTGATTTCAGTCTGTCCCAGGAGGAAACTGTAGCCCAGATGCAAACAGACAGGTATGTGAGACATGCTTTACCATGAAGAAGCCTCCAAAAAGTCATTTCTTTGCATATATATCTGGTGTTCTAAAGAGAAATATTTGTCTTCCATTTTCAGTGGAGGTTAAAAGCACTCACCTATAGTAAAGATAATAAAATCTCATGCTTCAAGGCTTAAGCTGATTACTTAGCCAGGCTTTGCTATGTGCCAGGGACAATTCTTCCTCTTTCTGAAATGTCGCAGAGGCAGCTAGGTGTTGTTATGGATTTCCTCCCAGCTTCCCCCAGAGCCAGGGCTGCAATGAACCTGTTTCAACATTATCATTTTGTTGATATAGTATAGAGAAAGACTTAAAAGTGGCTGTAAACATCCCCTTCGCTCCCTCAGGAAGGGGCCCTTAGCATCCTCTAGTGCTTCACACAAGTCTGGTCACGTAATAAGGTAATAGCTGCATGGCCAGATCCAGCCTTGAGATCTGCGGCTGAAATTAGTTCCTTCTTCCTTAGTGATCTCGAGGGATGTACAGGAAAGTATAGCCATATAGCCCTTAAATGGATGTACCACAGAGTCATACAATCATAGAATGGTTTGGCTTGGAAGCGACCTTAAAAATTATCTAGTTCCAACCCCCTGCCATGGGCAGGGACACCTTCCACTAGACCAGGTTGCCCAAAGCCCCATCCAGCCTGGCCTTGAACACTTCCAGGGATGGGGCATCCACAACTCTTCTGGGCAACCTGTGCCAGTGCCTCACCACCCTCATAATGAAGGATTTCTTCCTTACATCTAATCTAAATTTACCCTCTTTCAGTTTAAAGCCATTACCCATACATTATTCTAATGATAAAATAATTCCAACTATTACAAAATGAAGTTTTTTGAAATTTTTTTTAACCAAAAGCTTTAATTCTAACACAAACAGAAATTTTGAAATGTGAGACTTCCCTGTGGAACTGAAATTCTGAGTTGCAGCACTACAAGTAATAATTAAAACAGTGACATATAAACCATTTACATTAAAAAGCATGACAAGGAATCTTGAACCAAGGCACCCTCGTGAAACTCATTGCTCCGTTTCACTGAGTAACATCTAGGTGCTTTGCTGGGATGTGCCTGGTGACAATCCCTGGCGTTTGGCTCAGCCGGTGCATGTCAGAAGAGCAGGTACCATGCACAGCACTGCAGCCCGGGGCTGGAGCTTTACCAAAACTCACAGGGAATTTCAGCACCAGGAAGGTGCTCTTTCCTTTTTAAGCCACAGCAACTTAATAAACCAGGCTGGTTGCCCTGGACAATGTAAAGCACAAGAGTTGAGTTTCCAGAGATGCTGCCAACAAACCTCAAATCCATGGTTAATGACCTTGTGAAGGTGTACAAATCTGGAGAATACTGCTGCCACTGCTCCTGTTGCACTCAAGAACTGCCTTTCTAAGTACAAATATTTTGTAGAAAGCTAAAGAAGTACTAATTCTCATAAAGAAGACAAGCGCTCATAAAGGACACTATACTGTTGGAAGGTCCCGTATATAACTGACATAATGAAAAAGCTTAAAATATATACAGTACATTAACAGGCAAAAGGTTAAGTATTTTGTCAATACAAATGAAAATGAGAGATCCAAAGTTAGATCTAGAGCACTAATGCTGGAGTGTTACTGGAAATGAGTGTCGCATGCGTACGCACAAGTATTGCTTCATCTATTTATGAAATCCACTGCTTGGGGCATTGAGAGAGAGATGTCAGGTCTGAATAAATTAATTCATAGGTGCATTTTGCGCCAGCTAGACCGCTGTTGTTGTTTATGTAACACCATAGGCAAAAAGGGCATTGCACTGATAAATACATCTTCATTCTGATCCCATGACAGTATAAATCATGATTAAGTCATGAATTTGCAATGGTTTGCAACTGACAGTAATACATGAGGTCTGAATCTGGCTCACGGACCATGAAGGAATGAACAAACCACAAAAGCCAAAATGTGATCTGTCTGGCACATGTGCAAAAAGGAGGACCAGTGTGCAAGGTTAACTCTGCGCTGGCTGCCACAAACCATGCTTTTTGTGCCTGCTTAATCGGGAGGCTTGAAAGGATGAGGCTGTCCGTGACCCGTGCGCCTGGAGCAGAGCGTGGCAGTGCCCCGTGCGTGCACTGCAAGGCTGCGGCGGTGGGCACGGACTGCCCCTTCCCTTCGGGGAGGAGAGCAGGCACAGCAATTTCTTCCTGTGCTATTACAGCCAGCTATCCGGCGACTTCATGGTAGGAATTAGAGGCTGGAGCAGCAAAGCCCAAACTGACAGAAGCATTCAGGTGTCGCCTGCATGGGAACTGGGTACCTAAGTTTGGCGTTAGCTTGTGAAGGAAGACTTAAGCGGTCATAGCATCTTTGGTGACAAAAAGCCCAACCTGAGGCTTGCTCCCAGGAGGTGGAAAGCACAGCCGTGGGGCTGCTCTCCTCTCCAGAATGGTTACATTCCCTTTCTGCAGCTACAGCACTACAATTACGTGCTTTGATACCTGTGATGAAAAACACGACCTCCTTTGCTGCTCAGCAGAGAAATCAATGTCAAGAACTTCGTAGCAGAAAGTCAGCTCTGCTTTCTCTGGCTTGGAAAATGAGCACAGCTCTGCTGTGCTGGGGCTGGGGGGAGTGACAGCAGTGGTAATAACAACCATCTGCACCACTGGGGAACTGTACGTATAAATACGTCCGAACCTCTGTTCTCCTCTGCAAACATCTTCATCACTCCCATCGCTGCAATCAGTAAGGAATGAGAACTAAGGACTTTTTCAAGACACTTTTCCCTTCCTTTCATTTTTATATATTTTCAGAGCCATTACAGATTCCTACTAGCCACACTGTTAGGGGAGAAGCATGGCAGGTCCACTGCCAGCTGTTTCCTTGACATGCCAAGTAACACAGGTCCTGAGTCCACAGGACAGATTAAGGTTTATCTCTAATTAAATGGTTCACCGACTAAGCTTTAATAGGATGAAGAAGCCAGGAAGAATCAGAGGTTTTGCTGGGGAGCTGCTTCGGTCTAGCGCTGCATAAATGCACAGAACTTGGTTTTGTTTAAACGGGCGCTAATGACATTCCTTCCCGCTGGTGTCATGACCCCACAGTTTTACTGCGGTAAAATTTCATCAAAACACTAATTTTACACTCTCAGAACCTTTGAAACAAATTCTTTTCAGTATAAGTTTACACTTATTAGAGACTAAAACTGGCAGAAAAGTAATCATTGAAAGTAGCAAAGATTTTCAAGTGTATTCGAAGGTGAAAATAGTTGGAGTTTCACTCTCGTAGTATCCTAGGTTGGTGTGGAAACCCATAAACAATTTATCATTGCACAATGAGATTTTAAGGTCTGAAAACTTCAGAAAGAAACGTGACGTTATCATTTTTGGAAGAGATGGATTTCAGTGGGTTTTTTCCTTGTTTTGCCCATTGTTCTTTTCAAAACAAACTTATTAATTTTGCCTTTCAGCACTGGCACTAACTAAACAAGTATTAAATCAGAGACATAAGGAATATTCATGGAGGATTTCCAATGACGGATCAGGGGGACATGGACCATGCCTGGTAGACATCTACAAGCTGAGTACATGGCTCTTGAAAAAAATCTTAAATGAATTCTTATGTTTACCCACAAAAAATAGTTACGTTACGAGTCATAGACTGGGGAGAAATCTGTGAAGAGGTTGGAAAAACACAGAATAAAGACCAACTCCTAAACACGAACAACAACAAGAGTGCTCTGTAGTGCCCTGGGCTTCCTTTCACTTTTGTTTCTATTCTCTTTGAAAGGAAACACAGAAAGAAGTTTTGTTTCCTTCAAATGAGGTGGGACCTCCCTGAACATTTGGAATAAAAAAACACATAAACTCTCTTCAGCAGGCAGGAATCTTCTTCCAAGTTAGTATATGGCCTCACATGGCTCCCTCAGATGAAATTTCTTCCCCAGGAATTTAAGAACCATGACAAACAAAGAAGGAGGCCGATTATTTTTTGTAAGATTCTTTTGTGCATGTGCTAAAATCTGTAAGAAACTCCTGCACTGAGGCTGATGCAGAGACCTGCTTTGCATGAAGTACAAGTGAACAAGAGTCCCACTAGCCTTGCTCAGAACGTGGCTGGGATGCTGCAAAGCAAAACGAGCCCAAAATGTCACACTGACTTTGCTGAGAAGTCATAGGAGGAGATCATGAGCTAACTTTCAAGAAGATGTTAATCCTCCCCATCTGCCCTACGTGTGGGGATTACAGAGATCTGAACTGTTTTGGCACACAGATTGAATGCTACAAAGAGCCAGACAAATAAACTGCCTGCTGCCACGTTAAACAGGGATCTGGGGATCACTTTTGCTACATTATGATGGAAGGAAAAACAATTAATTTTCCCGTAAATGGTTGAATACAACGCAGTTACGTCTTCTAAAGATCTTCTCAATAGTCAGGAGAGATGGAGAGATCTTTATTTAATTTTTCCCTGTAATTATACTGAGAACTCCCACCTGCACCCAGGCACTCAGGTTATGAATGTTGGGCAGGAGCCAAAATTTCATCCTGCCCTGCAGCAACAGCCTGAAAGACTTGAGTCTTGCACTTGCATTTGAAATCCCAATTTTCAATGGCTGCACTGTCAGCAGTCCATAGCGGTGCTGCCTCTGCTGATTTTAAAGCATCTGCAGATAATTTATGAAGCTGCTTATAATCCACAGTCTGTGTGAGGTGAAGGTGTCAAAAGCCCGGTGGAATGGTCACATCGTGAATCATAGAAACACAGAACAGTTTGGGCTGGACGGGACCTTTAAAGGCCATCTAGTCCAACCCCCCCTGCAGTGAGCAGGGACATCTTCAACTAGAGCAGATGCATGTGCCTTTGGAAAACTTCAGCTGGGCTCAACGGTCTGGAGAAAAGTCTGCAAGAAGGCGACTTAGGGGTTTGAAAACCAACCAGCCAAACCCAAAAGTGACTTCAGATAAAGCAAGCCCAAAATGCACCCGGCGCTCCTGTTCCGCGACATTAAGCGTGCCAGGGCCGCGGGAAGGAGCTTGTGCTGTCGTAGCCGTTGCTCACGGCACAGGTACAAGTTCCCGGCCCGCTGCCACTTCCCGGCCTCGCACCGGCTCCGCGGGAGAAGGTACAGAGAAGGGTAACGCAGCCCGGGGCCAGGAGACGCCAGGCCCCTCTTTACCCTTAGCCTGAGCCTTAATCGCTTAGACGTCCCATTTCCACCGCTGCCCCGCGGTGACCGCTCACAAAGGCCGCTTAGAAATGCCCTGCAACGCGACGGCTGAGCAATCACCCCCACTTCAGGGGGCGGGAGCGGGAGGCGCCC
>NW_010565949.1:0-1307 GCF_000687285.1 Phaethon lepturus
ACCACAATGCCCATTCCCCATCCCCCTGCGCCGCTCGGGTGGGGAGGGAGAGAAATTGGGACCGATGTTGAGCCTGGATGGGAAGACGGGAGGTGTGGGGGGAAGATGCTTTAAGATTTGGTCTTATTTCTCATTATCCTACTCTGATTTTGATTGGCAATAAATTGAACTAATTTCCCCCAGTTGAGCCCATGACAAAAAACTGCTGAATGATCCATCCCTGCCCTTATCTCGACCCACAAGTTTCTCATTGTGTTTTTCTCTCCCCTGTCTAGCTGAGGAGGGGGAGCAATAGAGTGGCTTTGGTGGGCACCTGGCATCTAGCCAAGGTCAACCCACCACAGAGTAACAAGCAAACAAACAGGATTAGAAATGCAGGGGGGCAGAGAGAAACACGACGACTCACAAAGCGTGAAGAGTTGTCATTTCTCACAGTCTTGGCATTCCCGAAGGCCTCCAGCAGTGGGTTAGCACTGATGATTTGATCCTCAAGCGTACCCTGTGAGAATATTTGAATAAGTATTGAAAAACACCATGGACTATGTAGTATGAAAAAGTGACTGCATTGCAGCTCGCTTGATTACATGTGCAACCACGTGCCCTTCGTTCAGCACGTACAGCATTACTTTAGCATCTTCTTGACTACAGTGCCAAGAAGCAGCACTGTGTGTAAATGGTAAACAATTCATTTTTCTCTCATTCAGAACTTCTCCCATGGTCAGGGCAATCATCTCTCAGCCACAGGGACTCTCTGGTCCATGTGAAGAAACTGGAGCTTCCGATTCTTCCTGGACACAATCCCCCAGACCTGGTTTCAGGCAAGGTGAAGCTACACCTGTGCAGTGACAGTGGCAGCTCTGGAGGCTTGTATTTGTTGTGGTCCTGACTGCATATCAGCCCCTGGTCTTACTGCATTTTGAGAGAGTGGCTGAAGCTAATAAAAGGTATTTCATATTTTAAGGTAAATGTTTGTCACCAGTGCTTTCTGCAGCCACAAGCTGATAACACCTCAAACTGCCCCTCTGCCAAGCTTTTCTTCCCCACACCTTCATCCAGGACTCTTTCTTCTTGGCTAGGTCCCCACTGGCTGCAATCGTTGCAAAGTACTGGATGACACGCTTTGTGTTCACAGTCTTCCCTGCACCGGATTCTCCACTGTTGAAAGAAAGCACAGAGTGAAGAATTAGCTGCCCACTTTTTGTTGGAGATAAAGTTCAAAGTGAGAGACGTACTTACGTAATCAGGATAGACTGATTTTCACGATCTGTCAAAAGGAAAAATAAGTGCAGTCAGAGGAGCTGTAGGGC
>NW_010565949.1:1338-11974 GCF_000687285.1 Phaethon lepturus
TCAGGTAACTTGTGACCTAATGTCCGTTGAAGGGAAAGAAACAAAATCTCTGCAAGCAAAACTGAAAAGATGCATGGTCTTTTTCTCCTCCTCTCTTCCCCTCCCTGTACTCCACTTTTTGTCTTCTCTCCTCTACCTTTGCTCCAGCCTGCACTCTCTCTTTTGCTTCTGTCTTTACCATTCTTTACCTTTATTACTATTTAATATGGGACAGGACTTGATTCAAACTAAAACCATGTATTTGGTGAAAATTGTCTTCCAGCTCTGTTCTGAACCTACCTGCTGTTGCTTGAAGCCACTTGCTGGTGTGCTGACTGAGGACTTCCCAGATATGGTGTCCTACGCAACTGCAACTGCCCTTTGCAGTGGTTCCTGTCATGGTGCTTAGCTTAGTACTTATACCAGAAATACAGATAATGTGCAGTACAACAGCACAGCACTTCAAAAATAAAAAAGTATTTCAGGAGAAAACTGTCTGGAGCTTGTTTTGCACCACCTAGAGATAAAATAGGAACATCTAATTCCACAATACAACATTTAGGAGCCCAAGCAGACAATCTGAAACATGACACAGAACAAGGAATTGAGGTAGCACACTGTAAGAGATGGCAAAGGCAACTGAGCCCATGGCAGATAAGGAATAGCATCTGGCAGAAGCAGTTGTTTCTGACAGTTTTTTTCTACGAGTCTGATCAAAATAGAAAAGCTCACCAGTCAGCATGAACTGATAGGCATTGTCAGAGATGGAGAAGATGTGTGGAGGGGCCTCCTGGCGCTTCTTGCCTCGGTAGGCCAACACCACCTCCGGGTTGTACACCGGCAGCCACTTGTAGGGGTTGACAGTGACGCAGAAGAGACCCGAGTAGGTCTGCGAGGAAAAAACAGAACAGAAAAGTCACTGAAGTCCATCTCCTGGCAGCTGGATTTTCTCCTTTGCCATGAAAGGGAACTTACATAGATCATCCAGGAGCTGTAGCGGTCCTTGAGGTTGTAGAGGACAGCAGGTTCATGCAGGTGGGTCAACATGGCCACATCCTCAATTCTGTCAAACTTAGGTGGGTTCATGGCATATACATCATCAGGTTTGACAGCAACCATCTATAATTCAGAAAGAAAGAGTTAATCTTGATTCAGCAACCCTCAGTGCTCCTTCCATGTGTACACACAGAGACACAAACACAGAGAAGTAATAACATCTGTAAGGCTGCTCTAATTCAGATTCTTCTTTCTGTTTAACTGTGCAAAACAAGATATGGCTATTACAGGGCAGACACTGCTGCCAGCCAGGAACTCAGCAACACTGGCAAATTTACAGGATGTAGATTTACTGTCCTGGAATTGCTACAACCACACAGACAGGATTTGTGCTGGACCAGATCTTTCTACACATTATCGGTGCTTATGAACTTCAGGTTGCTGCTGCTCATGGCTAATAGCCAGGGGCACAACTGCTGGCCAATCTACCTTTCAGCCTCCAAGATTCACACTGCACAGTGCCAGAGATTCAGGACACTAACAGCACAAGATTCATCAACAGCAAATCCCTCCTTGGAACAGATTTGTTCCACTCCTGCCTGTTGCCATTCCTAATCAAACAAAGGCTCTAGCCCTACCAAATAGCACCGTCTACTGGCTCACATTGAGGGTGACCATCCCGTCACAGAAGCCAGAGCCTGTGGGTGCATTGGGGTGGGGGGCAGATGCACAGGAAAGCAGATGTACACAGATGGCAGCAGCTTATCCTGGCCACACTGAACCATGAAGGAGCTTGAAAATCCTGTTGTCATTTCTCCGCATGGCTTTTCCCATTGCTTTTATCCATTGCTTTTATGCTGTGATTGCTGCTCCCATGGACTGGTCCAAGCTGACTAGTCCAATTCAAGGAGGAATTAGTGTTACTGCAATCATATTTGATTCAGAAAGATTGAACCCTCTTTCCAAGCTCAAGTCCTGACTGGTGGAATGATCTTGGGCTTCTTTTGAGAAAGCAAGAATTACAGGCACAGTTTTCAAAAGCAGCTTTGTGATATGCATCCCGAAATACCTTTCTAAAGCATTCAAACACTTGAGCAATTACGATTCACGGAAATTCTCTGTACAGAACAAGAGATTGCACATTAGCTGCTACTCACAGGACATATCTGGGAGTCACTATAGAGGTTTCTAACATAAAGTCAGTTCAGTGCTCATAAGAGGGCAGGAAGCTGTAAAGTATTTGTTCAACCTGGAGAAGAGAAGGTTCTGGGGACACCTTATTGCAGCCTGCCAGTGCTTAAAGGTGGCATGTAAGAAAGACGGGGACAGACTTTTTAATAGGGCCTGCTGCAATAGGACAAGGGGTAATGGTTTTAAACTAAAAGAGGGTGGATTTACATACAAGGAATACATTTTTGAAATGAGAATGGTGAAACAGTGGCACAGGTTGCCCAGAGGGGTGGTCGATGCCCCATCCCTGGGAACATCCCAGGTCGGTCTGGACAGGGCTCTGAGCAACCTGCTCTATTTGAAGATGTCCCTGCTCACTGCAGGGGGGTTGGATTAGATGGCCTTAAAACGTCCCTTCCAACCCAAACTATTCTATGATGCTATGATTCTATGACTCTATGATATTATGAATTATTAGAAAAGAAAGGGAGAAAAGAAGACAGTGTTATGTAGGGTGTTTGTCAGTTCATTCACACCTTCATTACTGATCATACCTCTTAGGAAGGATATAATTGTACTAGAAATGATCCAGAGAAGAGAAACAAAGAGGGTCACAGGTATGAAACAGCTTTTCCATGAGGAGGGTATAACTTGATTGGGATTTGGGGGTGAAAAGGAGACACTTTTGAAGTCTGCAAAGTCACGAATAGCAGAGAGAACCATGGCCATAGCAAGGAAGAATTGTTCACTTTTTCTCCTTGTGAAAAAATAAGCTGAAATTACCAGGCTGCATACTGCAGAGAAAAGGAAGCACTCTACACATACGTCAATTTTAAACTGTGGCAATCTTTCCCACAGGACACTACAGAAGCAAAAGGCTCAACTGGATATAAAAAAGCCAGCCCCCAGGAAAGCAGGTCCTTATACACACTAGCCTGCTGCAGCCTCTGCTCAGTCACATTCCTGTGATTGCTGAAGGCTTGAGGTGAAGCAATGGGTGACTGCTTTATTCATTATTCACTTTCTTAAAAATCTTGTAGCACCTACTGCCAAGATGTTGGTTGAGGTGGTTCTTTGGGCGGCAGCAAGCTATTCTGACGAAAGTTATCAGGACATGAGCTGCTAAGACATTTCAGCATTTTTGCAAGTTTAACAACTTGGAGGCTCCTCTAGGAAACTGTTTGTAGCCAGTGACACTGACAATAATTTCAGATGCAGAAGGGACTTTCAAAGTACCTGCCTGCTCTGCTACTAGTAAAGGAAAGAATTTATCAGTGGATATGACAGTGTAGATGAGAAAGGGTTAAAAGCAGTGATTGAGGAATGTCAAGACTGTCAAGGCTACAACCCAATCTGTTTCAGAGCATTGCCTGATCTCTAAAGCCTAAACCAAGAATAATTATCCATTATACCTTCATATAGACCTTCATGCCAGCATCCAGAGCAATACCTTCCTCTGCAGGTTGTGCTGATTCCAGTCAGAGGGCAGATTCTGGGAAGGGCTGATTTCTCACCTGAGCTAGTCTAGTGCTTTCTGTGTTCCTTGCCTTCCCTAGCAGATGTCCTAGGGCCCTCAGCAGGGCAGGGATGCGGGCTGGGAGGAATGCGCTTACCCTGCCGTCCTCTGTCTCAACAGTTATCTTCCCATCCTGTGCAGCCTTGATCTTCCCTTTGGTGTACTCCACCTCGGGGTCAGCCACAAAGCAGTAGGTCTTGGCGTCAAATGGCTGGTTCTGGGCTTCTATTCTCTCCTTCTCTGATTTGCGCAGGTACGGTGCAGCCTCACCAAAAACCTCCATGCCAGCGTCTCTGCTCATGGCTGAAGCTGAAAGACAGACCCTGCTGTGCTTGGTCCCTGTGCGGTCCTTAGAGTCAAGCACAGCGGGGCTGAATGTCCACCAGCCCTCCCAAATTGGGAGAGCTCGGAGAGCACCCTTCCCATCTCTCGAATGCCTGCCACAAGGGCTTGAGGGAGATATTTGCCTTTCAAAGCTGGAATGTACAAAAGCAACAAAGAAGAGCTGCTGTCCTTCATGGCCCCGAGGAAAAGGGATCCACGCCCAAAGGAGCAGGAGGACTCCCTGGGGAAGTGGGGCAAAGGGGAGGGATCTCTGAGGGATTCACATAGACTTTAGTAAGACTAAAGCCCCAAAGCCTGTTTTTCTTCCAGTTCTCCTCTTCATTCGTGGTTTCTTTCATTCCCTTTTAACATGGAGCCTGTCCTAGGCCTCCGGTGGGCAGCCGTCGCAGGTAGGAATGGACACGTGCCACGGCCTGTTAGAGCGGCTCATGCAGGGGGAGAGCAGGGACGTGCCCACAGTGAGCACAAGGGAAGACGCCAGTCTGGGCAAGCCATTAGTTTTCATGCCTGAAATTCTCACCTTAACAATCAGTCGACAGAAAGAAGGAAAGAACGGGATGACATCTCTGATCTCTGAAAGAGAAAGAGTAGAAGGTCAGACCCCAGCTACGCTACAGCCTCTCCGAGGCCCAACACCTCTCACTCGCTTACTGCAAGCAACCGCTGCAGCCGAGAACCAGCGCAGTAACCACAGATACCAGTCCTCCCCCACCCAAGGACTGGCCCAGTGGGGAATCAACAGCGGATTTCCCGCTGCGGCGCTACAGCCTTGTGAAGCTCCGAGCACAGGGAACAGCACCTGCGGCAGGAGCCCTCCACCCCTCTGCGGGTCGGTCACAGCATGGCCACAAGCACAGCCAGAGCATCAGGAGCCACCAGCAAGGACTTTGTCCCTGACAGCTTTTACAGGCTCAGCCCCTTCCCTTAGCTCAGCCCCTTCCCTATATTTGGAAGGAAGGGATTGGCAGTCCTGCCTGCTCACCAACTCATGTTCATTTTCTGCCATATACAGTATGTTACGGAAGGAGCTGCTCTTTTTTCCAATTTTAGTAACTCCGGGACCTAACTGTGGTTTGTAGACTCTTTGGTGTGAGAATTTCCTCTACTGGGAACATGCTCTCCTTCCAGCTACCACCATGGCTGGCACTTCACTCATACCTGCTCTCACCTATATGTCAAAGAAATGATAGTCCAGAAGGCACCTACCGCACTGCTCCTGCTCATGGGGTGCCTGGGCAGCGTTGCGCAGTGGGAAGGGAACGCAAAGCAGCTACCTGTGGGGTGGGGGGCAAGGCCACGGGAAGGGAAAAAAGTGATGAGGATTAATGTAGGATCAGTTATGGCAATGCTTGTGGCTTCCCATCACTCATGGGTCAAGGAGGATGGGAGGAGAGGCCATGACTGAAGTATGATGTGACAAACCACGGTAAAATAGAGGCTAATCAGAAAGAACAACGCCCAAATCTAGCCAGGGATGGATGTTTCATGAATGCCAAGCCCTGAGTATGCTACAGAAATTTCGCTTCAGATACCACTTTGGCTGGCTAGGACATTCACTACCCTTGCTGCCAAAAGGAGCGGCAGAAGCCAGGCAGGTTCTTAGACACAGCTGATTGCAATTTCCAGGTAAGAAGGATATTGGTAAGGGGACATAGTAGCTATGAAAATGCTGGGCACTAGCCACCTTTGCATGTCGGCTAAGACAGTGCAGCTCTGCTCAATTCTGAGCACTTGTGACCCACAGCACCACTTTCACATGAATCCCTGGGGCTGTAGGCTCAGCCATGCCTGGAGAAAGGCAGAGCTGTGTCTGAGGAGAAGCAGGCTGTGCAAGGATACGCTGCATCTATACAACTCTTGTTTGTGCAGCACAGACCAAGGACTGGCAGCAAGGCATGGCCAGCATTGGCTCAGACACCCCTCTCCCTTCCCCAGCACAGGGCTGTGCCACAGGCTTCCAGGACCACACTGAGCACCTTAGCCTACGTGTGTGCCCTGAAAAGCATAGGAAGCCAGTGGGAAATAGCACTGGGAGAAAAATAAAAACGTAGCTAAATTCTCCAGCTCTGCAGGAGAGGTTGGGGGTCAGGCAGAGCCCAGAGCTGAGCTCTCCCATCTCAAGGCAGAGCACCATGACCAGCAGGCAGCACAGCCAGGCTTCTGCTGGGTTTTGCTGGCCCAACAACCTGTGCACACTTTCAACAAGATAAAACTCTCAGACTCTTGCAAAACTCTTGCAAAGCTGACTCATAAACCCTTGCAAAGGGGGTATGAACCCCTTTTGGTCCAAGGTGGGCTTTGTATGGGGGTCTTTCAGTCCTGAATGCTCTATTTGGTTGGTACAGAGAAGACTGGCAATGGCTGCAAACTGAGCTCACCTGGCAGAGCAGGTGAGGACAGCAGTTGGCAGGAGCAATGGCAGCCTTCATGCCTGCATGGATAGAAGTAGCTCTTGGTGCATGAACGGAAGGGTCTTCTCCGCCCCGAGGCACCCTGCCTGTTTCGGCCATCTTCTGTCACTGTTCCCTATCACCTGTTTGCCCTCCGCACTGCATGGACACTCATCCAAGGCTGCAGCACCAGCCTTCCCCCACCAGAATGAAGCCTACAGGACTTGCGTGAAGGCAGAAGCCTATCCCAAATAGGTCCTGCCACCATCCAAAGCACCACTCCCAGCTGGAACACCCTGGGGCACCTGCAGCTGTCCTGCGGCATGGGGGACATTACCTTATCTTTCGGATACAGTGGCTGGCCTTGCTTGTGTTTGCCCAAGGAAAGATGACCCCGGGATCCTGCAGGAGCGTCACTGTCACTAGTGTTTTGACAAACATGTTCCATGTTGCCCTTAATTTCATTTAAGGTCACTAAAAATGGACACCGCAGCCACATATCTCATGAACCATGAATTCCTAGAATCCCCCTAAGCCTGGAGGATGAGGGAAAGCTTTTTTTAGTAAACATCCCCTGTGATCGGCCCTTTGAACTCAGCACAGTGGACGCATTGAGTGTCTGCAAAAAAATGAGACACGCCAGACCTACTACCAGTTTGGGGCTTTGTCCTGATACCGAATTGTCAGTGTGATTCAGACAGGGCCTTTCCTGCTCCCAGGCATGCCCAAAAGCAAGAGGGCCGGACCCTACTCCCCACACCCGGCTGTAGGATCAGAGCAAAGAGCACATGCAGGCAGCGAGAGCCACTCTCCCTGTTCCCTCTCGCCGGTTCAGGGGCCCAGCTGGAAGCAGAGTGCAGGAAAATACTTGGCAACGAGCAGTGACCCCCAGGTAGCCCCTGCTTCCAACCAGTCACAGGCATCTGCTAAGCGCTGCACCAAGAACATACAGGACTGTTTAAAAGCATTTGCACGCAGCCATTGTCTCAAATGCTCTAAATCAGGGCCATGCAGCATATCCACAAGCTGTAGGATCATTTCATGTTCTCCCCAGTCCAGCAAGGGTTAGTAACTAAAAAGATACACATTCATAACTTTCAGATCTCTAAGGAATTCCGATCTGTGAACTACGCAACCTGCTACAACAGCCGTTGTAGTTACATGCCCACTATTTGCAAAGGCCCCAGTTTTTATTATAAGTCATGCTCTTATTTCTAGCAGTACTCCATCATTATATGAAAACATTTCTCAAGATAATAGTTGCTGTAAAACCTTACTAGAAGGTAGCCTGGAGCAAGGGCTGAGATATAAAAATGTGCTTGTTATGCTGCAAAGCAGGACTGCTGAGAGACTCAGGGAGTGCAAATCAATCTGTGCATCTAGATTTTGGGGTTTTTTTCCATTGGTCTTAAGGACATGCGTTAGATTTTTCTGGCTCAAAAATAAGTGTACAAACCTTTCTATGTTTAGAATTGTCTGTGCTTTGGAGACTTTGAATGTTTGACAAGCTGTATGAACAGGGATGACAGAGCTTCATGCAAATGAAAATCACGAAGTGCCACGATAGATGTACAACTTAAATCTCTTTTTACAAATGACAATGGGAGTTGAATGAGTGGGACACTGCAGGTCTTTCAACCCAACTAAGGAAATCCCAGGATTTCAGCAAGCTGGAGAAAGATTACTGCTTTTATTCCATATGCCTGAAGATTTCCAGAGAGCAACTGACTTAGAAATACTCCGTATTTCACTCTGGCAAGGTGGCTATTCTTTCCACTCTGCAGAGGAGATCACACACAAACGATTTGCCTCCTCTAACGGAAAGAGACTGGGCCAGACTCAAAGCACGCTGTGGACGTCTGGGTGCCAGCTTCCGGGTGCTGGATTTCAGGGTGAAATCCAGGCTCCAGGGGCTTGGCACTTAAACTCCTTGCACTGTGCAGGGGGTTGTTAAGTACCTCAGGACAGTTCACAAAACTCTGCTAAAAAGAGGGAGATCTGCTTAGCCTGAGCTGACTGATGATGCTGAGCACCCAACATCAGTCCTGGAGCCTGGCGCTGCCTTTGGAGGGCTTGAGCAGAGCTCAGCCCCTCTGACCACGCTGGATCGGGTCGCTCCCAGCAGGACCAGCAGCCAGGAAACAGGAGACCTGAAATCAAACCTTTTCTTAGCCTAGGGATTTTCAGCTGATGTCTCTCACCTTCCCAGAAGAAGTGGAGACAGATGTTAAGAGTCAGTGTCAGAAGCAAAGGCAGCAGAAGAAAACTTGGCTGCAGCCTGGAGGCTCCAGGGCTCAGCTGGGGGACACCTTGCTCCTGGTATAATGTCTGGGTTTTGGTCCTATTCCTATTGAGAGATACTTCTTATTGCAATCCCAGGGCTGAAAGCATCTTGACTATTTCACCTAAAATCCAGGATCATGCATCATCCTACCCACAAAGCCGTTACCTACGACAGGCCACACACAAGTGCCACCTCTGCACTTGTGGAGGATCCAGCCAGCCCTCAGGAAAACCCAAATCTGCATGTTCTGAGGCCGAGTGGTCTGAGCAAGATGAGCGCAGGCCTTGGGCTTGTTGCTGTGAACCCAGGTCATCGTGGTCCACCACATCTCGACTCAGGTGCCTGTGGCCTGGGAGTGAGGGTTTAGCTGCACACCCGAGCTCAGAGCGATGGCTCCCTTTAAAAGACACCTTTTCAAATGCAAACAAAATGCACTAAAAATATAAACTAAGTTGAGAAATGGTGTGGTACAAAGGGAGAGATCAGTGGGTGAGGAGGGATGTCTTACCTTCTCATGAGCCTGTATCTGGCACATGGACTCCCAGGAGCCATCGCCGCGGCTGCGAGCCGGTGCGGCAGGAGGCAATGATGCTGCAGCTGTCAGACAAGGTTCAAGCCAGCAGCGTCCCTCCGCTGCTGCAGGGCACCTGGAGCAGCGCACGCACGGCCCAACGTGAGCAGGTCGGTATATGCAGCACCGGCTGGGATGGGGCTACCGGGCCTTTCTAAAACCAGTCTGGTCTTACGGGGCACAGGAAATTACTCCAGTGAAGGCAAAGGTCTAATTAAAGAGCTTATAAGTAAATCTGCTCTTTTTTTCTCAGAAATATACATTGTCTAGAAATGAGCACTCTGAGAAAGCCAGAAGCTAGTGTCACTCCCTCCTCTGTACTGCAGCTCTGCATTACAGCTATTGCAAAAGTCCCAGGTACTAAAAACAACTGGAATAAAGTACATAGATTGTATGTGCATTAAATTGCAGCTAAGCTAAATGATCACTGCAGGTAAGTCATCTGTGACACAAGGAAAGCTGCTCATTCATTGCTGCATTCCTCCTAATGTTCACCAGCTGCTGGTTTCAATTACTTTCAGCTTCACTGAATATAAAAGCACTGGACTGACCTCTTCCCTGCCAGTTGTCTACGGTGAAAGGGTGAAAGTTTTCATGAAATTAAAATGTTATGAGTTCAGCAAAATACATCGATGATTTCTGGGACCAAGGCTTGGAGCGTGGGTAATGCAGGGAGCTGCAGCAGGCACATTGCGCACATGCACAGCTGAGAGCAGGCCAGAATATTTTCAACAGGGGAAAATAGACCCAAAACCAAAATGAAGACTATAGAATCAGTGCCGATACCAGACTGTGCCACGCTCATCTCCCTGCAAAGCCCTTCCCCCTGGTTTGATCATCCAACCCAGAGCACCAGCCTGGGACCCAGAATGGGGAACAATCACCCAGCCCTCCTCTGGAGACCTCACAGTGTCTCTACCATGCTCTGGGGTTGCCCCTCTTTTTCCAAAAATACCTCCCAGGCTGATAAGTGCATCTGTGCCTCACTTCACAGACCCATGCCTGGCCCAGGGGGAGAGTGCAGAACAGCTCTGCATGCATGGGGTGGGCAAGGGAATGGTGCCGCGTCTCCTCTGCCCTGCAGCCAGTGGGACCTGGCCAGGCGAGAGGCTCATCAGCTGGCTGAGGCTGAACCCAAGAGTCATGGCTGGCAGTGGGGCATCTGTTGCGCCTCTCCCAGCAAGTGCTGGGAAGATGCAGAAAGGGCTGCAGGGACCACAGCTTGCTGGAGGACTTACAACAGTGCCCACCCAGGGTGCTGGTTACTGCAACGTGCCCCCAGTAGGTATGGAAAATGAGAGGGCCAAATCCCAGCAAATTACACCTCAGGCTCCACAGTTAGGACATGAGGGCTCCCACTCTCCATCATTTATCAGCAGTCCTGG
>NW_010565950.1:0-304 GCF_000687285.1 Phaethon lepturus
CTCCCCTGCTTTGGGAAAACCCCATATTTCCTTTCCCAGTTCTCCTGAACGTGGGAAGTTTTGTGCTAAGTGCTTAGGGACGCCTGCGAGGAGGGAGCCGTGATCCTCGCTGCCTCCTCCAGACGCTACTGCGGCAGGGAAGCCGGGGCGGCCGGGCGCCGGGCGCAGGCTTTCCTCTCCCGGGCAGATAAACCCAAACGCAGATTACAGGTACCTCGTGTGAAAACCTACGTGCCAAACTCCCGCCTCACCATATCCCCGCTTCCAGACAGTTCGGTTTGCGGAGCAAGAGGCAGGCCCGGGG
>NW_010565950.1:398-974 GCF_000687285.1 Phaethon lepturus
CAATATAAGTGCAAAAAACCAACAGGCTAGGAAAAAAAAAAAAGGAATAAAAATCGTATTAGTGCTGGAAATTCAACTTTCTACTTTTCTTCCTGTACCAGAATTTAATAAACCCCTGCCCGGTCCCAGCGCCGCTGAAAGCCACGCAAGCCCCAAGCAAGCAACCTTGCGGGCGACCACACCGTGCAGACGCCACATCAAGGCTTTATTAAACCCAGTCCCAGGAAAAAAAAAAAAGTGTATTTCTGCAAAACCGAGTAACCAAACAGGAGATGCAGAAGCTGCAAACAAAACCCCTCCAGAGACGACTGCCTTTTTTAGCCAGTGCCCTCCACTTAGGTGCAGCTTCGAGCGAAAGGGAGAAGAGTGGTTCAGGCCGGAGCTGGCTGGGGTTAGGCGAGGCATCTCTGGGCCAGCTCCACTGCTGGTTTCAGGGCGGAGTTGGGAAAAGTGACCGAAAACCAGAGACCACTCCCACAGGGTGGATGTCAGCGATGCCAAAATTCAGCTTTAAAGACAAGCAACCCCCCTTCTTCTTCCGCTTTTGGCCTGATGGGATCCACCCGAGAGTACTGA
>NW_010565951.1:0-7975 GCF_000687285.1 Phaethon lepturus
AGGGAGCTTCTAAGAAAGATGGGGACAGACTAGTTAGCAGGGTCTGTAGCAATAGGACAAGGGGTAATGGTTTTAAATTAAAAGAGGGCAGATTTAGACTAGATGTAAGGAAGAAATTTTCCACTATGAGGTTGGTGAAACACTGGCACAGGTTGCCCAGAGGGGTGGTAGATGCCCCATCCCTGGCAACATTCCAGGTCAGGCTGGATGGGGCTCTGAGCAACCTGATCTAGTTGAAGCTGTCCCTGCTCATTGCAGGGGGGTTGGGCTAGATGGCCTTTAAAGGTCCCTTCCAATCCAAAGATCCTATGATTTTATGATTCCCTGATTTTGATCAATCAATACTCTAAAAGTAAGGTGGCAGCATGGAGCAGCCAGCACCCAGGGCCAGGGAGAGCCCGGCAGCCCCCGCGGAGTTCTGCATCACCGACTGCAGCCACTGAGGTCATTGACAGATTGGTAGCACTGTATGTGGTGTATCCCTTTGTGAAGTGTTCCCAAATCTTGGAGCAGAGAATCAAAAAAAAAAAAAGAATAAAAGGGATGTCAGGTGTTTTGATAAACCTTTTTTTAGTTCAAGTGGAGCATGTGTTTTTACCTTCACAAGTTTTGCAGGAAGGGTGGCATCGTTCACAGACATTGTTGTCCTTGTTTTCGTAGTAATACTCAGGACAAGAGCTAACACATTCATTCTTGGAGCGCAGGAGGTAGAAATATGTATCACAGAAAAGGCAGTCTGTGGGTTGAGGCCCCATGCACTCCTTACAGCCCTTGTGGCATCTCTCACATGATCCAGTGGAGTTTTGTGCAAAATATCTGAAACAGATCAGATAGTCATGGCTTTGCATAAAGTCTATCAGTGACAGGTAAACTGAAACATCCTTCATCCTTAGCTTTTACTGCGACTACATCAACGTATAAAAGTGATCTTGATGTGATCACAGTAAACATTTGCAATCTCAGTGAAAATAGAATTAATTTCCTTTAATTCTTTGGCCACTGGAGCTTATCTATAAAGCAAGTCTTTGTAAATTGAGGGTGTGTAAACCAAGGCTTTCTAAAATCTAGGGTGAATTCAGACACAAAATAAGTATATAAATAGGCACTGCTTATAAAACCTCAACTCTGTTTGGCTCTGCAAGAGATATCTTAGAGATGTTGGGTAAGCACTGAATTCCTCACTACTTCTGATGACCTGCTGTCAGATGGAAATTCATAAATTTCTTATTTCCTTTCAGTGCACAAAAGGGCTTAGCCATAGGACACCAGCAGAGGAACAGTGTCCACCTAAGTTTTTCTGTCAGAGAAAATGAAGAATAGCTGCACTGTGGTTTTGTTGAGATGTGGTCATTACGGAGCTCCAATTTAATTGGATGATAACTGAATTTCACAGCCAGCGTGATCATACCGTACTGCAAAAGGAAATGGACCTGAACCGGAAATCATAGGTCCACTTCCCAGATTGGAATTTCTGAGACATATTCACAAGTGAACAGTGAATTCATATTTTGAAATTAAATGGAGTCATATTATTGAATTTGTTGGCTAGAATTATGAGTCCTCATTTGAAAGTTGTTTTAATGGTTGGTTTTATTATGATCCATTATAAACTTTCACTCAATGAAAAACTAAAGTAACCTCATCTGAACTTCAGGTTAAATGGAGGCTGCAAGGGAGCTTGAAGGAAGTTACACTGCTTCCTGTGCTGCAGCTGACTAACAGATACCTTAGTATATTTATTCTGATTCACATTGTTCTGTATAAACATAACCTAAGAGCATCCTTGGAGTGTAAGAATGGCCACACTGCATCAAGCTGGTCCCGATCTGGGCACCAGCTTTGCAGTCTTCTACTGTGAGGGGAGGTTTTCCACCACCTCTGTACTGGGACAACATAAGAATTTTTCACCTGAAAATATAATTCAGTTCTATTTCACTCTGAAGTAGAATAGGGCAGAGCGATCTAGTTTCTCAAAGCTCTCCCTGTGATGTAGCTCTTAGCTAAAGCTCTTGGACCTTACCCTGATGGACACTGGTTTACGCATCCTTTTCCTTGTCTGTACCAGCCTGGTTTGCAGGAAAGGCACTGTGAGCTGTGTTTCCCAGTGCAGGTGACACAGGCACTGTGGCATGGGGAACATTGCCGCTCATCGCTGTCAACGTAATACCCATCTGGGCATGTTTCAACACAGGTTGTATCTGCGCAGACAACAATGCAGAATAACACATCATAGTCAGTATTTGCTGCTATAAAACATCTCACCCAGCTGTGCTAGAACAAACTTTCTAACAGGAGATGCTATTAGAGTGTGTACTGGAACAAGAAAAGAGAATGTTGGGATATATCCTCATTTCTGCATTGTATGTACATTAGCAGGCTCTTCAGAACAGATCATTTTTTATCTTTGGGAAATACCAATGCATAATACATAATAATGAACAGCAGCTGTAATTTCTTTCAGAATATATCCAGGAAGAAATAGTAATTAGGAAACTTTATATCTGTATTGTAATTTTCTTTAGGTTTTACTCTAAGCATCAACCTCATTGAATTCTGTGTATATGACAAATCTGATGGTAAATTTGAGATTTAATTACGTTCGTTCATTGGTCTTTATTCCTGTCTGTGACTGCTGCTTTGTGTTATAAGGGAATAAATGCCTGTAATGCTGACAAATGTACCAGGTACATCCCACTTTTTGACTGAGATTTCAGAGGGTCATTAAACTAGGAATCTTGATGTGAAGTTAGGACTGATGAAAATAACTGCAAGTGCATCAAGCTAAGAGAGCAGTTAGTTTGGGGGCTGGTTAGGCTGGGGAATGAAGCTACTCTTTAGTAGCTTGTACTCATTATCTAGCTTGTCTTTACAGTTTTGCTGCTTGGGTTGCAACTGGGCAGAGGAAAATAATTCCCCTTATTTCTATTTTTCTTGGAATTCTTTTTCCATTCCAAGATGTTTATTTACATACTTCCATCAACTTGCACAATTGTAATGGTGCAAAGCAGCTGAGTGTGTTGGTAAAAATGAGGTATGATGCAAGATCTCAGAAAGTTAAGAATGCAAAATCTGCATCAGAATTAGCCTCAAAAAGCTCAGACTCAGTTTTAATTCAAATTCTCTTTAGATTTGTCCTGCATGAAAGATTGCTTTAATATTTTTTTTCTCCCAATTATATTCTAAAATTTTTGTTTACTTTTTAAAGAATATGCAAAGAAGTATTCCTTCTCTGGACTTCTATGTGGACTATCTGTAAGTCTATCTGGACTTCTGTAAGGCCTTTGACATGGTCCCCCACAACATCCTTCTCTCACAAGTGGTGAGATGGGGATTTGATGGGTGGACTGTTTGCTAGTGAGCAATTGGTTGGATGGTCGCACTCAGAGGGCAGTGGTCAATGGTTCAATGTCCAGATGGAGATGGGTGACAAGTGGTGTCCCTAAGGGGTCCATACTGGGACCAGTACTCTTTCATATCTTCATCAGTGACACAGACAGTGGGATTGAGTGCACCCTCAGCAAGTTTGCAGATGACACCAAGCTGCATGGTGCAGTTGACACGCCTGAGGGACAGGATGCCATCCAGAGGGACCTGAACAAGCTCAAGGAATGGGCCTACTGTGAACCTCATGAGGTTCAACAAGGCCAAGTGCAAGGTCCTGCACCTAGGTTGGGGCAACTCCTGGTATCAATACAGGCTGGGGGATGAAGGGATTGAGAGCAGCCCTGCCGAGAAGGACTTGGGGGCACTGGTGGATGAAAAGCTGGACATGAGCCAGCAATGTACACTCACAGCCCAGAAGGCCAACTGTATCCTGGGCTGCATCCAAAGCAGCGTGGCCAGCCGGTTAAAGGAGGTGATTCTGCCCCTCCACTGTACTCTGCTGAGACCCCACCTGGAGTCGTGCGTCCAGCTCTGGAGTCCTCAGCACAGGCAAGACATGGACCTGTTGGAGATGACCTTTAAAGGTCCCTTCCAACCCAAACTATTCTATGATTCTATAAGCAAAGTTTAAGTTCTGTGATTTTATACTTTTTACCAATTTGTTTCTGAGACAATACAGTCTTTTGCTCCAAAGTCAGAAAAGAAGTTTTGCATCTCAGCCATCTACTAGATACTGACCTAATGATCCATGAACAGCTTTTTTTTTAACAGCTCTGCTTAAGTATTTCTTTGGTCATCAGTTCTCTGCAGGTTTTAAACAAACCAATGTGAAAATGCGAGCTCTCTGTGCATACATTTGAAAAAAAAAAGGGTAAGGATCTCCCTCCTGTCTTTTTAAGTTCCTTGTAGGAAACAATTGAGCAGTACATACCACGTAAATGAAACATACAAGTTTTGTTTAGCCATAGAATTTGTTGCTATGTAGAAGTCCTGCTTCAGCCCCAGTGAGTGGCAAGCCCAGTCTCACAAAGAGTTTCCAGGTAGCCTCTGTACAAGTAATCTACTTGTCAGATCAACTTTGCAATATTTAGATTGGCTGAAACAGCCCTAGCTGTTTCGTAAAAGTGACAGAAACTTGCCTATTTCATGCCTTCAGTTGTAGAATAAAATCTAGAGGCAGGAGCAAGATACTTACTGAGAAGATAGCGGTTATTTGCACAGCTAAGACACTGGTGTTCAGTGGGTCCTGAGCAGTGGAAGCATTTCTTATGACAAGGTTTGCAGGTCTGAGTTTCCTCAATGTAGTACTCGGTGTGAGAACAGTATCCAGATGCCACACAGTGCCCAACATGGTTCAGCATCAGGCCATTTCTGCAAGTAAGGCAGGCAGTGGAAGAAGAACAAGTCTGGCATGTCCTATTGCATGCTGAAAAGGACAAACGGTAAGAATGTCACCATTTCTTGTTGTATTTCAGGTTATTTTTTCTGCTTTAAGTTTGCAAGGAGCAGCCATCATCTCAAGCTGAGAGGCTGAGGGAAACAGAGCGATAGCTCTGCTTTTGCTTGGTCAAACATTTTTACTATTTTCAGTCTTATGCAGTCAGTTCTGCAGGTTCCCTTTTGCACTGGCATTGCTCTTGCTGAGCAGTGGTTTTCAGCATCTTGTCTCCAGCAATACTCAGCACTTTACCAGAATGTTGCCCATAATATTAAAAACACCTAGCTTTGCTACCTGCCTCTCAGCTTTCTCCAATTTTTGCTGTTCTAAGCTATGCCTTGTTGTTTTTCCGTGTTAGCTATCATCTCCTCCGTCTCCAGGGCACTAGTGGTGACATTTGCCAGCACACACAGGCCCTTTTGGGGTAGTCCTTAGCCAGACCCACTCATGTCTGAATACCATTCTGAGGAAAACAACAGCTGCCAACCTTGACAGTCTTTAGTGGCTTCTTCATAGTAAGTCCCTTCAGGGCACTCTTCAAAACACATGCCACTGTAGAGGACAAAGAAGTCACTGGCGCACCCAGTGCAGTCGTCCGAGTCCGGCCCATCACAATCCTCGCAGTCTGCATGGCAGGGAAAGCAGTTCTTGTCTTCAGCATAGAAGTGAGAAGGACAGTCCTGCACACACCTCCCCTCGTGCAGGAAGAACTCGTCCATGCACTCTGCAGAGAACAGCAAACAACTGGTAAGCAAATGGGCAGCAAATTCTGACCTCTGTAAGCGAGGAAGTGAAGAAATCCTAGGAAACCATACATCCTGCAATGCCCGTCATAACAGGAGGTAAGAGGATAGCTTGGGAAGGTAGTGCTTTCTTTTTCAACTCTTTCCTCTCCAAACTGCCCATAACGGCTCAACCATGCAGCATCTTCTGTGCTACATCAAAAGACTGAGATGCCGAGTCACCTGCTCAGTTTTGCTGATATTGCCAAACCATGCTGACACTGAATACAGGTGGACTTCTGCCGAGATACTGTACCTGCATTATGAACTTCCTACAAAATCAGGGATGACCACATCGGAAGTTTTGTTTGGTTTATTATTAAGATATGAGTCTGGCTGGAGTATATGGACCTGAATGTTTGCCTTTGCATAGAGATATGTTTATGTTCCCAGAATGCTTGCTCAATATTAACTTTCCTGGAAATTTTTCTGGGGGCATTCAGACTTACCAGGGTATCCAAGGCTTTCCTTATAAGTTTCATTACAGAGATTTCATTCTCTACCATGAATTGTCATTTGCAAAAATGGTGGAGACATAAAGTTCAACCAAACTAGGAAAGAAGCATTCTGTATTTCACATTGGTGTAAATGTGTATGCAAGTGTTTAGGCATGGATACACTAGGTCAGAAATAGAATCAAACCAATAGGATCTCCGAAGGACAACAGGAACAGACAAAGCAATGTGAAATCTTTACAAATTAACAGTTTAGACTAAGTCTCATCATAAAACACTGATTGCTTGCCTCTATCTTAGAGGTTAGCAATGACATACACATCTGGTTTTAAATTTTTGGTCATTGCAAAATTTCTTTTCATATCTGTGTTCCTGTCAGTCTATCTCTAGACAGATCTAGATGGATTTTAGCCAAGTCAAGACCAGTTCTTTGTAATACCTTTGCATGTTTGATTGTGAATGCACTCCAGACACATTTCAGGGCAGTGTTTGCAGATCCCTTCAGAGGCAAAATGCTTCTCTGAACAGGTAGGTTTACATTTCCATTGCTCCAGAAGCAAAGGACTTTTACAGGACAGGCATTTGGTTGCACTTCCCATGCATGTCTTACAGGATCCACTGCACTCCTTGCAAGTCTTAGAATCATTAAAATATCCCCTATTGAATGAAAAAAAAACACAAAGCATACTGCCGGTCAATGCATAGCTATCAAACAGTCTAGGCTGTAAGAATTATGAATATATATGAGACTTTCCCAGCACACACATTTCACTGGCTCAAATAGGTTTCTCAAAGAATATGTTGCCCATCTTCCATTAACATCCCCTCTGCCTGAGAGCAGAAAATGTGCATGGTTTTCCATGAAGGCCTTCCTTTTTACTTGATGTTGGACTTTCTTTCTTGCTCTTTTCTTGATTTCTCCCTTACATAAGATAGGGAGATCTATAAAGTTTGGGAAAAGAAAGATGCAATGTTTAGTCTTGCACAGCTGACCCTGAACAGTGATATCAGGGAAAGACAGAGAAGTGTAACCTCAGTATCCCTAAGAGGGAGAAAGAGAAGAGAAAACCATGGAAGTGTGAAAGCTGGGAAGAATAAGGAGGGCTGGGATTAAAAAAACCCAGCAAAACCAGGATGCTTAAGTAGTACCTGCATTTAGTGACAGCAAGCTAGACACAGTGAAGAGGGAGCATGTTGTACTGGTATCTGTGGCGTGAGAGCAACCCTAGACAACCACGGCTGGGACTTTTAGTCATGAAGAAAATACAGCAAAAAATTGCAACTATATTTCAGGAGAAAAGGGGTAAAAGGAGAGGCTGGATGCAATTGTATGTGTATATGTATGATGAATTCTGATGAAAAAAGCAGAGAAACAGGGGAACCTGATCTACCCAAGTGCCTGATCTAATATCCATTCAGTCAAATGGAAATCTTTCTTTTTGAATTCCATGTATTACAGGTAAAAATTAAAGAATATAAGCCAAAGAGAAACACATCACTAAGCACTATATTTCCATTTCAGGACTCTGATACATCCACTTTCTGGGTTCACACCACTGCTCCTTACTACTTTGAGGAAGGAACAAGTTAGGAGAATGACTAGAGGCTTATTTTCCATCACTATAAAGAACCATCCTGAAGTACCATGGTCCTATTGAAGTCAATGGGAGCTGTACCATCTGTCATAGAATTTAGTGCCTAGCTTTGCTTTGATTTTTCACTTTTTCTCTAAGCAAGAGGAAATACACTGTTTATTCAGGGCAGCTGAAAATTACTTTTACCTTGTGGTAGTTTCTGGTGTCTTAGGTTATGTTAAGGTCTCCCTTGAAAGGTTTATAATGGATCTGAACTTTAAAGAGAAGGAGCAAGTGAGAAATTAAGGAGCACTCATCCAACAGGAGCTACTTACTCAGGGC
>NW_010565951.1:8008-10017 GCF_000687285.1 Phaethon lepturus
TGGTCCTGTTCAGCCTGACACTTTTGACAGTGCCAGTGGTCGGAGCACACCTCACAGCCGTCCATGCACATCTCGCACTTTCCACTTGCAACATTGCCAAAAGTTTTTTGAGGGCATAGAGAAATACAGGTATCATGGATAAGAAATTTTCCTGGAAAAAGACCAACCCAGGTGGGGAAAGGCATCAATTAGAAATAAGTTTAGAAGATCCCTGCCTTGGATGGCTATAAAAAAAGCTTTAAACTCCTCAAAATTTAACTTTTTGATGCTTAAAAACATGAATAAAATGTTCTTTAAGCCATTTCCCAAAGTATTTTGCTCAACCTTCACTGAAGTTTAAGGTTGGAAGGAATCATCAGGATTATCTAGGACATATTCCTGAATAAATCCCTGTTCAGCAATTCCTGCATCATGTCTACAATTTTTGTGATTGAAAAGAAAGAAAAGGAACAACATCCTCCTAACAATTTTTTTACCTGTATTGCCAAGGGCATGTGCTTAATTCCTAGCTGATGCCTGACTTCAGCTGGCGATTATCTGATTACCTGCCTATGCTTTAAGCTGTCAAAGAAAGAACTTTGTAGCAACAATTGACAAAAATATGCCCTGGAAGTGTGTAGGATACAGAACATTTTAGCTTCTTGCAAAACTTACCCAAAGAAGCTGAAGTGTCTTACCTTCTGGACAAGTAGTACATATGTCAGCAGATTTCTCACAGGTCCTACATGAAGGGTCACAGGACTGCAATTTTTTTTTTTCATCTGGAATGAAAGGAAAAAAGTTTCATTTTTACTGTCTTATAGGCTTTTTTTTTTTTGATCATTTCCCCTCCCTTTAGGATGGCCATTTCCTATGGCTTTTTTTTAAAGCTGTTTCGAAAATACACCTCTCTGAATTTTTGGTATTCACAAAGTTGAAGAATTTGATGATTGTATTCAACTCCACTCTCTGAAATGGTAAGTTAAGAGTTGTAATAACGGAAAGTATAAATGTTATCCCGAGATTTGCTAAGGCACTGTTCTGGACTACTCATTGCAAATGAGAACAATAATATAGCTTAATGATGTTATTTTCAATGTAGTCCTCCAAAACAAAAGTCAGATCTGTAATCCCAATAGATTACAAACAGGAAGAGCTAGAAAGTATGTAAATTTGGGGTACCTGGTGTAATGAGGTATTTTCATGGAGATTTTTTATTAGCTGGTTGCAGAACACCATTACGCTGTAACTAAGAGAGAAAACTCTCAGTAGGAAGGAGAGAAATATGAGTGTTTGGAAAGAAAATCTGTTAAATAGTTCTCCCCAAAGCTATTACCTGCAATTACCCTCCAAAAGGAAGAGTCTGATGTCTGTCAAATTAAGTTTTTATGCCTGTGGAAAACTAAGACTTTGGTTATGCTTTGCATAGACTTTATTCAATGTGTTACTCAGCTCCAGAATGACACAAAGATTTGAGGATCATACTTAATACAGAGGTTTGCTGTGCAATGTGATAAATCTCAGCATGCAGCTCTGTATTTTGATCCAAGCAATTATAACAACAGGTAAATGGATGTCTGATGAAAAAGTAATTGTGGGCGAGTGGAGAGAAGAGAGTAGTCTTTTGATTTTGCTGAAAATAAAAAATAAAGAATAAATCAGAAGTTGGTTGCAGATTGAGCTTTGCACCTCAGCACATCCAGCTTATCCTGCCAATTAAGTACGTATGATTTCTGTAAGTTGATGGACTAGCTGACAGTGTCCATTAGCCACCTGCAGCATATCACTACACTTTTTTGTTTTGCCTGTTATAGCAAGGTAGTTTAAAATTTTGACATTTGGAATGAAAGTCACAAAAGCAAATGCTTTGAGTAAAAAGAGGAGGAAGGAGAACAGGAAACACATATAGAGGCCTTTCCCACATGGGGAAATGGTAGGAATTTTATTAAGCAGAGAGAAAAGTGGATATGTACATAACATGGCACAGTGGCAGAAGAAGGAGGAATAATAATAAAAATATTAATAATAAT
>NW_010565952.1:0-6162 GCF_000687285.1 Phaethon lepturus
TTTTTACGCTTATATTCCATCCCCGGCATCAGCTTAGCTGAGGGAGTTTTGACAAAATTCATACGGCAAGTCACGGATCAGAAGCTCCGAGGCAAAAGCTCAGGCTCAGGCGGCAGAAGTGGCCGGGAAAGGCCCTGGGGGTTGCCCGGGCTGAACACGTGCGGCTGCCGTCTCCTCTGCCCCGGCTAGTTACAAATTCCTCCTAAGCCTGGTTAATTTTAGCTGGGGTCGCTGGAGCAGAAAACCGTGAAAGTGCTCTTAATCTCATGCTGCTCCTGTTTTACATCACGTGGGGCTGCGGAGGAGCACGGGTTGCCGCGCAGGGGTTAACCCTTGCCTCAGCTGGCTTCCCTGGCTCCCGGCCGGGCTTAAACGTAGCCGAGGAAAAC
Organism: Phaethon lepturus; assembly: GCF_000687285.1. Classification (NCBI taxonomy): domain Eukaryota; kingdom Metazoa; phylum Chordata; class Aves; order Phaethontiformes; family Phaethontidae; genus Phaethon; species Phaethon lepturus. The sequence goes on from NW_010565952.1 coordinate 390, forward strand.
CCCAGCTCTGCCTCTCACCCCGCTCCCCTCCGACAGCATCCCTCCTGCCTCCCGGGCCGAGCTGCCGCCCGGCTTAGCTTCACCCCCGAGGTGAAGCTGCAGGACAAGCGACCCCGGATCCACCATCCCAGTTGCACCACCCGGGTCCCCGCTGCCGCCCTGGCCGGCGCGAGCGGGACCGGACGCTGGCTGAGCTTTGAAAGATTGCACCATCGGCGATGGCGGGCGCGTTCGAGTCTGGCGATGGGAACCATTAACGGCGGGGGCGCCAAAGCCGTTGGGCTTGGCGCTGCCCGTCCTTCTGACGAACCTTCCCTGCACCAGGGTGGCAGCGGGGAGCTGGCTAATCAGCAAAGACGTCCCAGGCAGGTTTAATTACCTCCTTCAATAATGCGGTCATGCCCTAAACGAGCAGCGGCCATGCCTCCCTCCACCCCTCTCCTAAGCGGTGTTGGAGAATTTGGCCAACACAGCAAGCAGGGGCCCAAGAAAGCCTCTGCTGATAGAGGGCTTCAGGGATGCTGAGCCCAAGCGACTGTCCATGCCCAGGGACTGGGGACCCTTGCCCGAGGGAGAGGGGTGAAACCACAAAACAGGCCCTCCCAGGGGAGCGCCAAGCCATCCCAAGTGGGGCAGAGGCCCCTTGCACCTCATGACACACGTGAGAGGGACAGTTCATGTGCCGCTGGAGAAAGGCTGCCAGCCAGCATGCCCAGCTTTGGGACTCCCATCCGAAAAGCAGCCCCAGCATCTCATGGTGGTTAGATGTTGTTGAGCACAGACGCTGCTGGACAGTAGACCCAACGTCTCTCCTACTCCTCTGAGCACTGCATCCCCCCATCATGCCCTCCTCCTCATTTCCGTCTCTCTCATTTCCCTTCCCCTCCCCTTTTTTCCCCTAAATACCAAAAACCAGGACTTGCTCCAGTGAGCTGTGGCCAGCCTGGATGTAATGACGGCTATTAAATAAAGTCAAACGCAAACAAAAGGGTTAAGCCCATGATTAATGATTATAAGGCAGGAACATCTAAGCCAGCTGAAAGCCTGCCCAGCGCTCAGCAGCAGCGGGCTGTCCCCCAACCTGGGAGCAGGGAGGAGGCATCATGCAGGATCCAGCCAACGCAGAGCCTTTGGCTCAAGGTCCCCAAAAAGGGACCCACCACCAGCTCAGTGGCCCTGAACAAAGCCCACCCCAACGCCTCTCCCTCATGCACAAGAGTCCTGTGGGTCAGCCGTGTGACAGGGTGATGCAAAGCAGTGGGTTGTCATATGCCCTAGTTGGGAGTTGGGAGCTGCATCTTCTCCTGGAAACTGGTCCATAGCAAGGGCAAGCCTAACTGCTTCCTCTTCTTGTGCGGGTGTTGGAGAGTATAAAGATAGGACGTGTACTGGAGCTCTGGCATAACCATTTTCTGGCAGGTTCTGAGAGTCCTGTTGTCTAAGTCTTGTCTGAGGTTGTACCCAAGGATATTTGCAGCCCCTGACTGGAAAGGCAGGAGAGCTTTGTTCTTGATGTGATCCTTCCCCACTGCCTCCTGGTCCGAGAGACACGTCTCCATGAGCTCCTTCTGTCTCGCTCGCAGGTGATTTACCTCCTTCTCCAGCTCCTCGAATCCTATGATCTCCTCAATTCTCCTCCAGAAGCTCTGGTTGAAGTGCAGGTAGAGCTTCCAGTCCAGCGAGCACCACACTTTTATCCGCTCCTCACTTTCCGGAGTCAAGGTCTGGACAGTGTCCTGGCTTCTGGAATTGAGCTTAAAGTAAATCACGTCATCCAGATCCCAGCACAAAGCATGCTTCAAGAGGATCATGGACTCATCAAAGTAGTCTGCTATCAAGATCAGGTGGAAGTTCTGCTCAATATCCTTCAAGACCTCCTGGATGTACTTTTCGGTGTCCTTTGCATTGTTATCATAGCCAAAGTCAAACCACATGATATTCCTGGCATAAATGTTTTTCTTGTAATCCTTCGGATGGTAATACTTCATGGGTGACGCCAGGTACTCGTTGACGTCCTTGGAGATCCTGAAGGCAGGGACATTGTCTTTGTAGTAGACGTAGGAAGACTCCAGCAGAGGAATGGGGTTCCTCAGGATGGAGAAGTAGATGGTGTTTGCTGCCATCACCTTTTGCACCTATTTGTGGGGAGGAAGAAGAGAGGCTGTTAGTCCGGAGGCACTGCTTGTTCAACCAGGTTTCTCCGCAGGTGTCGTGGCTCTTTCTTACCTCTGACGGGTTAAACCGCAGGTGGTTGCACATAATGTTGTAGTTTTGTCCTATGGCTTGAAAGTCCTCCACAAAGTGGGCCAGGAAGGTCTTTGGGTAGCCCAGGTGGACGAGCTGGTCAGCTGGGAGGGCAACGGTGAGGTTGTACTTCTCTGCGAACCTGAACATGATGTTCAGGACGGTGCTGCTGGCTGTCTTGTGGGTCTTGAGGAACATGACGTTAGTCCTGGCATGGCAAGGCATGGAAGGTATCAGCAGCGTCTTGTCGCTCTTCAGGATGCTGCAGGAAGGCAACACATGGGGAAAAGAGCCTCTCCAGTGCCATACCCCATCTCTGAGAGCTGGCAAAGCCAAACCCTAGCAGGTTCTCCTTCTGATACCACATCTGCAAGCTGGTGCAAGGCACCAACCCAAACAAAGCCCCACCCCTCAGGCGTAGGTGTTGGACAGTTTTCTGCTTCTCCAGGTCCTCAGTTACTTACCCAAAGGCTCGATCAGCTCAATCCTCTTCGCTTTTTCCATACAGCTGATTTTGCCCCCAAGAGCTGCATTTTGGTTAATTTGACTCCTTGCCTGCCCAAATGTAGATCTAGGACCTAACTTTGGGCTGCTGCCCCTCCAGTATTAGCCTAAACCTCATTAGAGTTAAACCAAGTGTCACAGGTCAGATCCTTCCTGCCCTGGACAGATGAAGTCACGCAACCTTGTTTCTGCTTCACTTCACTTACTTACAAGTAATTTTTATTCTTCATAGGGAAGAATCCTGACAGGAAGATGAGTCCCAGGCAAAGGCTGAAAATGATGACACATTTGATATGCCTGGAAAGAAAGAAGAGTTTCAGTAGATTTTTATTTGATAGCCCTTCCCCAAACACAAACCACCAAACTTTGCATTTCCTTGGAAATTTTTATCACTGGGAGCACAATTTTATGTCTCTCGTGCCAACCACCTTTGGCTCCTTCAGCTGTGTCAGCAGCTCTGGCATTAGAGACACTGAGCAATTGCACTTTCACTACCATTCTCCTAATTGTGGCCTGTGGTCTACTGCAGGCACAGCCTAAGCTCTTCCGCCAGCCTCCCGCTCTGCTCTGCTGCCTTTTATTTTGCTTTTCTTTTGGTTTTCTGGGGCTTTAGAGCTTATTCACTATTCAAACTTCTAGTTTATCCACTGGAAAATGAGCCCTTTGTAGGGGTGTAAGGATTTCCTTGGTAAGAAATCTGAGCTGCTCCTGTAAATCACATCACTCCAGAAGATGGGGATCTCAAAGAAACACTAAACTGTGTTTTTTTCAGTATAACTGAGATTTTTTTCAGTACAGAAAACTGATTGATAACCCCATGGCACCTGTAACAGACTAATTATGCCCCGCTTTCAAGCAAGAGGACTGCTTGTATAAGATTTCTGAAGGTTTGATGCCCACCAAAAAAGAACTTTTCATCACCACGCTTGATCTGATTTCTCTGATCCCAAAAGCTTTTTTAACTCCATGTGAATTCCATTTTTTCAGCTGTCATTTCCAAAATGCAGCAGATCTGGCTTGGGCTTTAAGTTGTTTTGAGAAGCTATAGTTCCATTTACAGCATGGGATGGTCCCAGTCATGGTTCCCACTCTGCCAAGAGAGCAAGGAAAGCTCCAAGCCTGCCCAGCCTGAAGGTTGATGGGGGCACATGGCTTGCTGGTGGTCCTTTCTACTGTCCTTCTGGCCAAGGGGTCCTCAGACGTGGTCTTGCTGCACAGGGTGGTGGCTGCCATAGCCTCCAGCTTGCAGCATGTGAAAGACACTGAATCGCTCCTTCCGGTTGGCCTTATGAGAGAGCAACCACCAGCTTTACCTGGCATGGTCTACAGCCTCCCACCGACTGGCCACAGTAAGACAAGCCGGGCTGATGGCCTGGATCCAGCTACAGAGAAGAGGATGGGAGCAAAGTCCAACAGACCATGAAGAGCTGTAAATACAAACACAGCCATCGTAGCCAGCTGCACTAGCTGTGGTTGGGGGCCACAAACCGAAGGCAAACACAGGGGAAGCGTGGAGGCAGGCGGCAATGTCGCAACACTGTGATGGCACCACAGAAACATGTTTGACTTTGCTTGCCTGCAAACCCGCCCAAAACCGCTGCTTCTTCAAGCTTTGCTTTGCACGAGAGTGTTTCCTTGTCCAACGGCACCCCAGCCGAAGTGGGAAATCCTCAGGCAGGAGAGCCCTTCCCAAAGCCAGGGAAGACCCTCAGCCACAGCTGGTACCAACCTCTGATATGGATTTGCAGCACAGCTTCTACATGAAGAGTTTCAAGACATGGCTACAGGCAGTCTTTCATCAGTATTTCTTAATTTTTTGGTCCCAGGCCTGTTAGGGTGACAGGGGTGAAACAACTCCCTTTTCCTCTACATATGTAAGTAGAGACGAGACTGGAGAAGAAATGCAGAAGGGCCCACAGGCAGCGAGCAGGGTCACATCTGGCAAGTGCAGCCCCTGCCTGTTTTCTTGGTCTTTTATTTAAACTGAAGCTGATGTTGGTGTGATGGTTTTCCACAACATGTCACCCTGCCTGCCTGGAGGCCTTTCCTAAACTGGACCGGTGATGTCCTTCTTCTGCACCTTTTCTGTAGAGTTTAATGCATGGGATAACGGTCCGTGCATCTGTTTGGGTGGTGTCCCCAAAACAGCAACTCAAATTGATATTTTATGGGGCAACAAATCAACATACACCTAAAACAATCCTGAAGATCGATCAGGATCACAATATGCTCCAGCAGGATTGCCAGTCCCTTCTACTGCAAGACGACAGGCTCTGTAGACCTCTACATCTTATCACCTCAAGGCATCCCACCATATTTTATCCCACAAGTTTACTTTAATAAGAGATTACATAGTGCCACCCTGCCTCCAAATCTTCAAACACGTGCAGCACCCCGAGCCTATCTCCAGCGTAACCGGATGCTCCCAGCAGACCTGTTTTGTCTGGATGTGCTTCGAAAGCCCCAGACAACAGCTGGCTTTTGCACCTGGAGACACAGGGAGAGGTAACGGTCCAGATTATCCAGGCACAGAAAGCCTCGGAGTGTTGATGGTGCAGCGCAAGGGACTGGTATTGCAGTGCCAAACGTGCCCCGTGGGCAAGTTAGGGGCACAAACGTGTCACCAGCGAGACCTGAGGGGCTGCGCAGAGCTCATCCCGCTCTTCGTGGCACTGTCCTGAAGACAACAGCCATCTGCAGCCGAGTGACGTCCACACCATCGCTGTGAGTGGTGGCCGCCCAGCCTATGTTGGGCTTGCCAAAACCATGGCAGCTTCCTGGAAGAGGCAGTTTTAAGGAGCAAGAGTGACGGATTTCTTCGGCACGTGGGCCACGGAGGCGCCGGTCCCCATGCAGGTGCATCCCCATGCATGATGGGCTTCTTGTCCCGGGGGGGCCAAACCACACGACCTCCCGGCATGGTGCTTGTTCCCCTGCCGGGGGGTGTATGGGTGGAAAGATATTTGCCTTCCAGCTCGAGGAGCGAGCGGGGAGTGGGGACAGGGATGGGACTGCAGCCACCCTC
>NW_010565953.1:0-201 GCF_000687285.1 Phaethon lepturus
GAGCCGGTGGCCACTGCTGGGGACAGAGCCTGCCTTGCTGTCACCCCGCCTGTGACAGGCAGTGGGGATGGGGTCCCCGTGTGCCATGATGCTAATTCCCACCGGTGGGCTGGTCCCTGTCGCTGAGTGCTTCAGCTCGGTCCCTCCACTTTGCCTTTCACTTGGCAGGGACCAAGGCTCCTCCAGGCTCTCCTGCCAATG
>NW_010565953.1:419-741 GCF_000687285.1 Phaethon lepturus
GCAGCGTGCTTTGTGCCAGGCTATGGACAAGCCTCGGGGCCGGGGTGTGAGCAGTCTCAGCCCCGCGCTCAGACCGGTGTGCGTGCATCAGCCCCTCTGTGCCAAGCCTGAAAACAAATAAAAATAAAAGCCCTGCATGACTCTGGCAATACTATGGGTTGTCTAAAGAGAAAAGGCAGCTGGCTCCGTGGCCCTGCAAGCACAGAGCTCCCTTCTGCCTCAGTTTCCCGTGCAGATGATGAGGGATGCGGATCTCCCATTCTCTCCTCCCCACATCCTTGGCTCAGACCATGACGCGGGGCAGGACCGGCCACCAGCCGTG
>NW_010565953.1:1113-5767 GCF_000687285.1 Phaethon lepturus
TCGGGCACCCGACGCATGAGGCTCTTCTCCAGGGAGAGTTGCCCATAGGTTTAATGTCCAAAGCAGCAGCTGTGCTCAAAACAGAGGTTATTTCTTGTTTTTCCTCTCTTTTCTTTTAAACACCTGGCTGGGGCAGAGGTCAGCTGCTTTTTCGGCTGCATTTCTGACTCGGGAGAGAATGCAGCTTGTTCGTCCCAGCCTGGCCCCGTCTCTGTCCATCTGTGCTGGTGAAGCTGCAAGTCCTGGTCCACGGGGGTTTTGCTCCCTGGTTCAAGCAGTGTGAGACGCTCAGGGATGGATGGAGAGGCCAGCCCATGCCTGGGAAGAAGGGACAGGAATTCAGGATGAGCATATCTGCATGGAAGGGATGCAGGCCACCTCCTCCTCCTCTTGCCTCCCTCCCTCCCTGCGTGCCGGGATCCCTGTGCCGGGGTGACCACCGTGGCACCAACGCCCTCCCTGGCCAAGCACCGCGCTGAATCCGCGCATCCTCGCGCCTCCGGAGTGGTTGGGGCTGGGGGCTGCTTTGTTTAAGGGGGGTTTCAAGCACCTTCCACATGTCCCCTCAGCAGCCACACTCTCGGAGCATGTGCCCAGGCGTTTCCAGATGTTTGCTGGAGGTGGAAACGTGGGCATGGAGCAGGCACGCTCTGACCCAGCCCCACGTGCAGCCGGGGCTGCGCATCGTGCAGCATCTCAGCAACGTGAGAGCGGGATCCGTGCATTACAAAGCAACATACTTTTCCCCTTCGCTCACTTCCCCCTCCAGAGCTTTGCTTGGAGCCAAGTGCTTCTCCCAGGCTCATGGTGACGCTCTCCCAGCTCTCTGGCTCTTGCGTGCGGAGGCTGCTGTGCGCTCCCTCGGGGCGGAGTGGGCTGCAGCGCGGGGCTGGGACGGGCAGGAGCCTGTCCCCGGCTCCCGGCAAGGTTTGGGGGAAGCTGAGTTTAATTTTCCATGCCGGTGGCCACCCAACACCAGTGGCAACACCCCGCGGCAGGGGAGGCACGCAGAGCCTCGGGACAGCCGTGGCTGCCCCGAAGGGCAGCGCAGCACCCTCGCACCACGGTCCCAGGGGAAGGGGTCCATCCCAAACTGCCAGCCGTCATTTTGGGGGGACCTCTGGGCTCCCCTTGTCCTCGCTCAGTGGTCCCTTCCCCCAACACCGGTGGCTGATGATGGAGAGAGCGCGGCCGACTTGCGAGGCTTTGCTGCCAAACGCCTGAGATTTGACGTTTTGCATAGAGCACACGCTGCTCCGACCAAGCGGCCGCAGGGGCAGCTCGGGTTTCCTGCTGCTTTCCCTCCCCCTCTTCCTGAAATTAAATTTTTTAGCTCTCCGAAGGGAGTTTTAAGATCTGGCCGTCAGAAAGAACCGCTGCGCCGTAAATCGTCTGTGTTTGTACAGCACCGAGCACAGCGGAGGCTCAGCTTGGGACGAGGTGGCTGATGCTGGGATAGCATAAAGAATAAGCATCTCCCTCTGGCCAAATAAATATTTTAAGCTGCTATTCCTGAGCAGCCCAGGCTGTGGTGTGGGGAAGGTGAGCCTGGTTTGAGGACAGCCCTTTGCTCGGCTCGGTTTGAGAAGCCTCCTGTCCTAATCTGATCTGCAAAATTCCCCTTCTTGAAACCCCCGGGGCCGGGACCGCCAGCTCTTGGCGTGCTGCGATGTCCCCCGGGGCTGTCCCCCCCATGCTTCCCCCAGCCAAGGGGAAATGGAGATGCTGCGGTAGCCTGAGCTGCAGACAGCCGGGGAGGCTGCGCTGCTGGAAATCAATGTGATGGAGTTCAGGGTGGGATCTTCTGCCAGGGGAAGGGGATGCTGGTTTTAACCTCACCTGATACGAGCCACGCGCACGCACGGGCACCGTGACGTGGTGCATGAGGGGTCTGGCCGGGATGGATGGGGAGGATGAGGGATGCGAGTGGTCGCTGTGTCTAACATTTCTCGGCTGGAGACGATGGAGCCACTGCTTATAACAGGGGCTTTTTTGCTCGTGTCCTCCACCCTAAGCCCTCTGCTGCCCCTTGTCCGTGTTTCCTGCCTTGGGGCATCCGCACGGCTGCAGCTGACTCCCTGCCGGACAGCCGGGGTGACCGGGGCATGGCCGGGTGCCGAAACCTCACTGTGCCTGATGGGCTGGTGGGACGCAGCCTCCGGGCTCGCTGGGGACCACATTCCTCCCTTTTTTTGCTCGTGTCCTCCACCCTAAGCCCTCTGCTGCCCCTTGTCCGTGTTTCCTGCCTTGGGGCATCCGCACGGCTGCAGCTGACTCCCTGCCGGACAGCCGGGGTGACCGGGGCATGGCCGGGTGCCGAAACCTCACTGTGCCTGATGGGCTGGTGGGACGCAGCCTCCGGGCTCGCTGGGGACCACATTCCTCCCTGTTTACCCGCTCGACGGCTGTCCCTCGTGTTGCCCTTGGTCGAGACAGGCTGTTCTTGCACCCCTGGCTCCGTCTCCCCGTGCTTTCGCGCTCAAACATTTCCTCTCCTACCTCCGCCAGACCAAAGCGGTATTTCTGTTACAAACCTCTGCAGAATAAACAGGCCATGGCCGGGAAAGGCGATAAACCGAAGGGCCGGGCGACTAGGGATGGCCGGGATGCTGCTAGCCCAGAACGGGGGCACTGAACCTGGGACCTCCCCAAGCCACCAAGAGCCGCGAGAGCAGGTTTGCTCCGTGGCCACCCTCCATCATCCCCTTCGCCTGCAAGAGTGGGGCCAGATTTTGCTCCAGACATAGAATAAACCAAGCGTGCAGTGCCCAGAGCCACGTTCAAGGCTGCAGCCTGTTGCGTCTTAAAAATTAAGAGGGATGTCTTTGAAGGTGGATTCAAAACTTGGACACTGAAAGAAATTCCTGCAGCAAGAAAATTCAACAAACAAAGTCCGCTGGCTGAGAGCAAATTTTATACTCACCAGATTTGCTGAAGGTTTTCGTGCTGCCCAGCGATGCGAGCTGTGTTAGCAGCTTCGCAGGTCAGACAGCATGATGGATAAGTCTAGGATATGTAACCTTTACATGTTGGCATTGCAGGGTGGCTTTTGTGCAAGCAATTGCCCCATTCAGTTCCTCAGTTTCCCCCTTTCAGTGCCCAGCTGAGGATCTGTTAGTTCGCAGGAAAAAAAAAAACATAAAAGATGTCCCCATGGCTTTAGGCACTTTTGACTCGTTTTTAAAGCAATTGGCATGAATCTCCAAACAGCATATTCCTTCCCTATTGATTCTGATCCTTCTCCAGCTGGCAAACGCACGCCTCCATCTCGACCCTTTGTTTAAACGATGTGAAATACCAATGTGGTTTCTCTTGATTCTTTTCCTGGCTGGAACTCGAGCTACCTACTGGTTTTTAGGGATCCGAGTGCCCCAGCTCGCTGCAGGACGAGGGCTGAGCCCTCGGACCATCCCGCCGCTGGCAGCCACCGAGCAGCACTCACAGCAGCAATACTCCGGTTTTGGGGTAAGGGGAAGGGCACCATGTTGGGGACAAATATATTTAAGGGTTGCTGGGAGCCTGGGGTAAAATGGGGGATTGTAGTGGGTGGGAACTTTAGGGGAGGCTCTGATTTTGGCTGTTTGAACCCGCTGTTGGTAGCCACCGTCAGCTGAGTGTGGGAGCGCAGGATCGGACCCTGCTGGGCAGCTGCCAGCCTCCGGTAGGGTTTGCACTGGGTTTTCAATGAGCCAAAGCAGCTCAGGTTTCCCGGTCCCCACTGCACATCGGCTTGGCTGCTCGCGGGGACGGAGAGGACCCCCTGCCCCTGAACCCCACGTCCAGGGATGCCCGGGATGGGAATGCCTGTAGGAGGGATATCCCCGTGGCCGCTGTGCACCCCGGCACTCCTCGCTCACGCCGGGGCTGTGTCTGAGAGCTGTGAATATGCAACAAGTTCCAGGCTGCCTCTGAGCTCCTTGGAGCAGAAATGGCCCCCCTGAGCACCCACGAACGTGGGATGCCCCAGGGCTCCCTCAGCCCTGTCCCCTCGGTGCACAGTGGTTTCCCAGCCCAGGACCTGGCTGAGGCTCCTTGCAAAACCCAGTGGCCATGCGCCCGTGGCCCGCTCGGCTGCACGGCACTGCCGCAGCTCCCCGCCTTTCTCTTTATTAAGTGCCATCAGGATTTAAATTAAAGCTTATCACCAGCTGGGAGCGAATGAGCCCTGCATCATGTTTTACAGGGTGCCATCTGCCAGGCAGGAGCGGAGACCCCAGCACGGGGCTGGCTCCCTTCAGCAGGGACGGGGAGCAGCGCGAAGTCGCCCTGTGGAGGCGGGGGACCCGGGGGGGACAGCCCCGGGGACAGGCCGGTGACACACGCCGAGCCCCCGTACTCTGCACCCCCGTCGCGATTCAGCCGTGTGGCTGCAAAGCGCCGTCCCAAACACACGCTCCTGGAACAGGGGCCGTGGCAAGGGAAGGGCTTATTTAAATTATTAATTAGCTTTGTTTTTAAACACGGGCTCGGAGCAGCCTCCGCAGCAGAAGGAATTGTTATTAAACGCCAGCCCTCCGGCAGGCAGGCCATGTGTGCGCAGCAGAGCCCGCAGCGCTTGGCTGCCAGATAAAGACGTTATTGTTGTCATCGTGCCTCCGTCCCAGCCCTCCGCCTTCCGCGCTCCCACCCACCCTCGGCCAGCGGCTCCCCGGGA
>NW_010565953.1:5794-6163 GCF_000687285.1 Phaethon lepturus
TGCGGAGCCGCGGTGCGGAGAGGAGGAGGAGGCGGAGGAGGAGGAGGAGGAGGAGGGAGACAGCCGGAGAGAAACTTGTCTGGGGATTAATAAGAGGCAGGAGGAGGGAGCGGTGCACACAGGTAAGCTGTGGGCAGGTGCTTTCCCCCAGGCTCTTCTCGCCTTGCCTGACCCTCCGACCCAGGATGCTGCACCGGTCCACGATGCTCCTGCCCTCTCCGGCCTCTCTTACATGCAAAGCAGCATCTGCTTTTCCTTTTTTTTCTCTCCTCTTGTTGGTTTTTCTGTTCTTCAGCAGCTGGAGTCTTTGTTCCTTCCCTTTGCTCTTACTGCAAGAGTTTTTCTCAGCATGGGGCAGGCTGGGGGTGG
>NW_010565954.1:0-319 GCF_000687285.1 Phaethon lepturus
GACACCCCTTGGATTATTTCTAAAATCAAATAAGGTCCATTATTGGAGAGTAAGCCCTCAGGAATTCCAAATTGGGGAATTATTTCTTCTAATAGAATTTTAATGATTGCCCTAGCTTGATTGTTATGGCAAGGGAAAGCTTCGGACCACCCAGAGAATGTCTCTACTAAAACAAGTAGATATTTGTACTGCTCACTCTTTGGTAACTCAGAGAAATCTATTTGCCAGTGCTCCCCAGGGGCTGTTCCCCTTTTTGCTTCACCCATCGGTAGCTTTCTTTCAATCTTAGGGTTGTTTGTGCCGGCAGGCTGGCATCTTC
>NW_010565954.1:1087-1325 GCF_000687285.1 Phaethon lepturus
GGGTGAAGGAATTACCGCATCCAACATCATGTCTGGGATGTTGTTTCCAGGCTTTTCCAGGGGTTTATCAGATTTCTGCCTTACAAGCCATTTTGGGTGGGATGTGAAGCTGTACAGTTTTCAGAAAAGGTTACTTGTGCAATCAATTTACATAACAAGTCCTGTCCTAGCAGTGGAAGAGGGCATTCTGGCATATATAGACACTCCTGAGTTAGTTTAGTATTTCCAGTTGTACATT
>NW_010565955.1:0-6565 GCF_000687285.1 Phaethon lepturus
CACTGCTCCCCTTTGCCCGCTATTAATAAACACTGTAGTTTCTCCAATTACATTTTTCTTTCAGATACTTTTCTTCTTAGCTCCATCAAATGCATTTTCCCTCTGCGGTACGAATTATTGCTGCGGAAGGTCCTGACACGATGCAGAACAGCCTCCATCAGCTGTTTTGTGAAGAGCAGAACTCTCCGATATGGGAATACTTCTGTTTTGTGCTTTTAGAAAGTCTTTTCTGCAAGGATCTCAAGCGATTATGACGAACAAAGAGCACCTTAATTTACACAGACAACCCAGGGATCCATTAAGAGCGAATTATGGGGAGGCCCTCGGGGATGCTGGGGGAGACGCCGCAACGGGGACTGAGGGGAGCAGGATCCACCTGCACGTGTGGACGCACAAGAGCAAACAGCAACCTCGTGAGGCAGCCAGCAGTGCACAGCCTCTGCTGTAACAGGAGTTGTGTTTTCCTGGGATACCGCACGCAGAAGGAGAGTTGCAATGGGCACAGCTTTTAGTGCTGCTCAACATGACTTTGGCTGGGGCAGTCGGGAGACTGAGGGAATTTGCACTGTAAGTTTGGGGTGAGGAATACTACAAATCGACTGTTTTTTCCGCCTCCAAGAACTTTTCCTCTGACCCTTTGGGACGCAGCCCCTCTCAGCAGCATTTGTAATCTTAGGGAGAGCATCGGTGATGAGAAGTGACGCCGCATCATTTAGCTAAAGCGCTCCGGTGACACAGGGCACACGATCGATACGTGGAGGCTGAGGCTCCATTACTTATAAGTGCTTCAGAGAGCGCTTTGGAAACGCAAGCCCTCTCCCGAGACCCCTGCTAGATGGTTTCAGATTAATTGTTACAGGTTTGTTGGTTTGTTTTTATGGAAGAAAGAAGATTTGTTTGCTTTTTTTCCCTCTGGATTTTTACCATCATCTTTTCTCATTAGGATGGTGGCAGGAGGTCAATAGAGTCCCCTGTCTGAGCGAGATTCCTCCATAACTCGGAAGGGAAACTTTCAGAGCTGCAGCGTTCCAGGTACCTTCCCCAGCGTTTCAGAGCAAACTATGGAACGCACAACCACCTCCCCGCTGCCAGCTTCTTCATTAAACACAAAAGCTTTATAATTACTACCAAGGCATGAGAGACAAATTGTGGCTGCGCTAAACTCCGGGCTCAGACTTGCTGGCTAAATGGTCTCCCAGCCATGCTTCTGGTGGCATTTTATGACCATGCACAGGAACAAAGAGGAGCAGAAAAGCTCTGCAGCCCGGGCTGCTTTGCGAGGTTAGTCTGCCCTTCCTACCCTGAGGACAGGTCGAGAGCTGCCTCCCCTCCCTCTGCCCATCCTCCTTGTCACCATTCTCTCTGGTTCTTGATTTTCTTAATTATTTTGGAATCTAGAGAATAATCTGTCGTCAAATCCTGCAGAACAAATTGAATGTCAGGTTTGCAAACCATTCTAATAAAGCAGATGGTATCACACGCCTGTAAATCTCCTCCCAACTTCAATGCATCTAAATGCTGACAGATTATCTATTAATGGGCAGATTAATCCTGAACAGCAAAAACAGTGGGAAAGAAAATACATGCTTTTGTCTCCATAACAGGGAACATGAACACGCTAATATGTACAACTCGCAGGAGAGGTGCAGTTACACCCATTACGAGCACGCGGAGCTCTGGGCAGAGCCCAGAGGCGCAGCCGCTGAGCACGAGGCGATGCTTCCTCCAGCTGCCCAGTGCCTCGCTGGGACCAGTAAATGAAAAATAACTTTATGATGGAAGGGGCAGGGCTGACTGTCCTGATGCTGGAGTCTGCTTCCCAAACAGACCACGGTATTGTCAGCGTTTCTGATTATTTCCCTTCCCTTTCCTTTCCCGCTGGGCTGGGACGGGACGCAGCCTTCCCGCAGAGCCTCTCTCCTGACAAGAGCTGATTTGCTGATGTCCTCTTCTTCTTTTTTTCCCTATGATTCTATGACATTCAAAGAAATCAGAGAAGAAAAGTCCTTTTAGATGCAGATTAGCAATCACATGGAAAAATGTCATGCCATCTGTCTGAGGCATTTGGACTAGGATGGGATGAAGAACCCTCTGGAATGATTATCCTTCTCCGTTGACTGCAGCAGGAACCCAAAGGTTCAGCACAAGCTAGATGTGTACGTTTTGGACAGCTAAAGGAAGGTGTGATAATTCTTCTCACCCTTTCTGACAAGTTCTCCTTGGAAGTGACTTGCACAACCTTGGAGGAAGATAAATTCTTTCAGGTATGAGGCGATGATGATGATGATTTTGGCCAACTCCTCTTTGCCAGTCTCAACAGTAGCAAGTGCTGCTTCACTGGCCATTGCACAGCCAAGTAAAGGACTTTGGGTTCTCTGTGTTGCAAGCGGCGGTCCCCGCCAGCACAGTATCCCCTTCTCAGTGCCATCCCCTCCTCTCCCCGCCGCTGATTTGCTTGGCAGGTGTGAAATATTAATTGCCTCACATGGGAGCTTGGCTCACTGTCTGTCGCATTTGACTGAAATATCATCCTCTGCTGCAAATATAATTACTGGGGGTCTGGATTTTAAAAATAGCCTCTCGCCTGTCTGTTAATTAGGAGCCATGCTTTGCTACACAACGAGATATTTTGGTTAATTATAAAAGAGAAAAGGACAAATTTGTCACGTCTTTTGTTTTCGTTCCACCGTGTCTCCCGGTGACAGCAGTGCCGAGCCGTGATGGACTGCTCAGCCGGCAGCACCAGATGCTCCCTTCCAAAATGGGGAGGTGGTCAGGGCTGGTGGGGGGGGGGGGTGTCCCGCCTCCCCTCACTGCAGAGAAGTTTAAACAAAAGAAAGAAAATTTCAGTCCAAACCTAGAACTTCACTCAAATGCTCCCCAACCAGACGCTTAAGGGCTCCCTGGTTTGAAGCGCTGGGATATTCTTACGGAACCTGCCAGAAGTGCTGACCTGAGGCGTTCTGGGCTGCAGCTCCTCATGTTCATCCTCTGCTTGGGCTGCCAGCACGGTCCTTTCCCCACCTTTCCCAAGTTAAGAACACGGATCTTCTCAGGCTTGCTGAATGCTCACACTAATATTCCTACACATTTCTGGTTTGTTTCTTAAAAAAAGCAGCAAAACCCCATTTCATAGGTGCCAGTGCAAATAGAGGGGAGTGATGACAAGTTCAGAAACGGCAGTTGCTAACAAACCTCCCCTTGGCCTCATGTGCTAATTAATAATGCATTTATAAACCTCCAGAAGAATAACGATCAATAGAGCTGTTGCATTCCCAGGCCCTGTTTGAAACCCACCAGGCAGCAGCAGCGGGTGCAGCCCAGGAGAGGGAAGGGCCAAGCGCGGCTTTATCCGTCATGAAATCCCTGCTTACAGAAAGCAGCACCTACCCTTGGCACGCACCAGACCTAAGACACCATTCTGGGTTAAGCAAACGCATTTTAACAGCAGTCATGGAAATAACCAGGTGATCCCATGGGTTTAAGGATGCGCTGTGCCATCGGGGCATGAGGAGGACGTGGAGGAGCCGAGCGACGGCCGGAGCTGACAGCCAGCGCCCCGGTATGCGGACATATCCCATGGGTTAACAGGATGCGCTGTGCCATCGGGGCACGAGGAGGACGTGGAGGAGCCGAGCGACGGCTGAGCTGACAGCCAGCGCCCCGGTATGCGGACAGGGACCTGGGCACCCTGACACAGCTCCGTTGGGTTCCTGCCACCCGGGGTGCCCAGCCATTGCTAGCAGAGATATCTGCACTGCAGTCAAGGTTTCAGTGTGCTGCTCTGAATCATCATCATAGAATCATAAAGGTTGAAAGGACCTCTAAAGATAATCAAGTCCAACTGTCAACCCACCACCACCACGCCCACTAAACCATGTCCCAGAGTGCCACGTCTACATGTTTTTTGAACACTTCCAGTGATGGCGACTCCACCACCCACCTGGGCAGCCTGTGCCAATGCCTGACCACTCTCTCCGTAAAGAAATTTTTCCTAATATCCAGCCTAAAGCTCCCCTGGTGCAACTTGAGGCCATTTCCTCTTGTCCTATCGCTGGTTACTTGGGAGAAGAGACCAACACCCTCGTCACCACAACCCCCTTTCAGGCGGTTGCAGAGAGCGATGAGGGCTCCCCTCAGCCTCCTCTTCTCCAGACTGAACACCCCCAGTTCCCTCAGCCGCTCCTCATCAGACTTGTGCTCCAGACCCCTCCCCAGCTCCGTTGCCCTTCTCTGGACACGCTCCAGCACCTCAACTTCCTTCTTGTCGTGAGGGGCCCAACGCTGAACACAGGATTTGAGGTGCGACCTAACAACCATCTTCAGAGAAAAGTATCAGATGAACCTGATTATCGGTTCGATTCGATGCCCAAGAACCTCTGCGGCTGAAAAGAAATTTTCAAGCACCCTGCAGGTGCAGGAGCCTCAGCCAGCTCTTGCCCACGGAGCCAGGCAGCAGCAAGTAAGAAACTGAAGTGGGAGAGAAGGGAAGCGAGAGAGGTGGTGACAGTTTATTTCTAGATCTAGATCAGTTCTAGATCTAGAGATCTAGACTTGCCTGGTATGCAGGTCCGTGCACGAGGAAACCTATTCAGCCTGGTGCCATGGATTCCATCCTCCTTTCACAAGTGCAATTTTTAGTCCTGTGTTTATAAAAGATCGGCAGCAATACATTGCACTAAGATGCATTGATAGAAGGTTTCATAATTATTTATGTAATTATCCAACATTTCAAAGAACCCATAATAACAGCTTAAATTGATGTATTAAACGAGCATAATAATTATTCCTACAATATTGAATGCTGTTCTGTCAAATAATCATTTCATATAGATGAAGAAAGCTTTCAGAAACAGCAGCATAATTCAAGATGCTACCAGATTAATGACACAAAAGTTCCATATATTTTTCCTGAAGGCAGGCAGAACTTCGTATATGGAAAATTAAATACGTATGTACAGAGCATTTATGGAAGTATCACACATCAAAACTGGTAAGAAACAACAGAGGAGGGAGAGAAAAAAATGGCACTTCTTTAGCCTAGAGTAATTGCACAAGGATTACACTGCTTCAGAAACTTCTCCAGGTAACAAAGTAATCAGGCATAGAAAATGTTGTCTCTAAACCAACAGTCTGGATAGTATCTTTGTGGCCCAAATTCCACCCCAAGCCAGGTCCATATTGTTCTCCCAGTCTTAGTCTTCTCCCAATAGTAGCTACTGGGGAAAATAATAATAATAATAATGGTTTCCAAAATAGCATAGAGAATCCCACTAAATGAACTGCAGCAAATCTGTGCTTGCTGCCTTCTTCTGCTGATACTTCAGTAACACAGAGCAGTGGCACAAGTTTTATAACCTTGTGATGAAGATTAAAAAAATAAAGACCAATAAAAAATCCTTGTGAATTATTGAAACTGTAGCTCATTATAATGGGAGAAGTGAGCCTTTATTTTCCGTAAGTGACATGGGAGCAGAAAAATGGCAGGATAATGATGCTCAGGCAGAACAATTATTTAATTGTGATAGAGAAGCGTAAAGTTTATCACTTTGATTACTAACCTGGATTTTGTGCACCCAGTTCAGGGACCAATAAATCCTGAGGGTTTCTGGTGCTGGAACCTGCTCCCTGCTCAGACACAAAAAGCTGATCCATCGGGCTGGGTGCTTGGGGTGCTCCATCACGTTGCTGCATCCTCAGCCCTGCATCCTGTGCCCTTTTCTGGGGGGGCAATTCTGAAGCACTGAATTTGTAGCAGCCCCTACTCCTCATTTAGCAATACAGAGCTCCGAAACAAAAACGTTGAGCTTGGACAACGAGCAAACTCAGGATTCACAAGGGTCCCACCCTTGGACATGTCCAAGCTGAGGGCGCGATGCTGTTGATAATGATCAAAACCAGCTGCTAACTGCCTAAGGCAGAGCAGAAAGGAGAATTTGGTTTTGTCTTGATTGTACGAAAACAGACAACAGAAAACCCTGCAGCAGGCACAATCCTTCTGCCCAGACCTGGTGGGCACACCCTTCAGGAGGACCCTACTGCAACGGCCATAACCCAAGAGGCAGGAGAGGCTTCTGCGGGAGAGCGCGCAAGCCCTGAGCGGGAGCCGGTTACCCCGCACGGCTGTTTACGCTGGCATTTCTGCTCTCCTCTGGGTATGCTTGCGTGACACTTTGCCCATAAAACATGTCAGTGTGATGCACTGTGTAAGAGAGACATAACTTTTATCAAGGGGAAATTTAAGGCTTAAGTGCCTTTAAAATGCTGGCATCCTTCACCGTATGTGCTACCGCTTTCTGAATATTACACCCATTATATGTAATTCTTTCTCCTCTCGGAGAAATATTAGCATGTACTTTTCTCCCCGTCAATCACATTTTTTGACCCTTGCATCATCAGCTGTCTTGAAGAGGGTCACGTTTATGCAGATGTCGGTGCCTCGCAGAGCCCCCGCTGACACCACCACGAAGCCAGACCGGAAATAAGGTTCTTGTACGTTTACACGGCGTGTTCCCGTCAGGGAATTCAAGCTGTTTCAAACGCGATAGGGAGGCTCCCGTCCCTC
>NW_010565956.1:0-1862 GCF_000687285.1 Phaethon lepturus
AACTCAGCGTCACCTTCCCGCTCCCAGATGTGTCCTCTGCCCCAGTGCAGCATCATCCCCCTGCCTCCAGATGTGTCCCCTGCCCTGACGCAGTGACACCTCCCTGTCCCCAGCTCTGCCCCTGCTGCCATGCAGCACCCCTCTGACACCCCAGTGCCACTTTGCACCCACGCAGGGTCACCTCCCTGCCACGGGCTGAGCCACCTGCCCCCCGCACCAGCTCCGCATCACCCCAGCCAACGTCAGCTGTGCCTTCTGCCCCTGCCACCCTGCACCAGCTTGGGGTCACATTCACCTGCCACCCCGCACCCCACAACCAGCTCGGTGCCACTGCCACCCCTTGCACCGGCTGTACCACCTCCTCCTGCCACCCTGCCCCACCTGTGTCACCCCCCTCTGCTCCTGCTCTACGCCACTTGCCCCCACCCCTGACCCCCTGCACCCTGCGACAGGCACCCTGTGTCCTTGGCACAGATTAGTGCCCTGCTGCACACACCCCTCCGTTTGAGACGACAGAGCTGGGGGCCACTCCAACAAAATCGACAGTCCCCCTGTGCTCTCCCATCTCAGCCCACCTCTCCTCCCTGCAAAGACCTCTGGTGATGCCAGATGGGCAAACAGCCGGGCTCGCTCCCCGAGGAGTGTGCCAGCAGGAGAAACGGGCCACTGAACTTCCCCCGAGATGACAGGCAGCGCGGAAGGGAACGGGCTCGCACGGAGAGGGGGGCACACCGTTTTGTCCCCAGCACTCACCGTCTTCCTGTTGCCCACACCGTTGGGAGAGTATCTGGGGAGAGGTTGGAGTATCGGCTGATCTTCCCACCTCTTCCCATGCTTGTCCTGGAAAGAGGCAAAAAACCCCAACCTTTGTAGAGAGGGAAGGCGTTTGAGGAGCACAAGGAGCATCCCACCCCTCCTGCCCGCAGTCACGCTTGGGTCAGGCATTGGCATGGCCCTGGGCAGGAGGCGAGCGCCTGCGGGCAGCACGAGGCTGGGCAGAGAGCATCCCCAGCCCAGCCCGAGCTCACGCGAGCTCCCGGGCAGTTTGCTTCCCCAGCAAAATCCAAGACCTCATAAAAGTCTGACTCAGCTCTTAGTCCCGAGGTCTGAACTGAAAGCTTGCAAATCTGCAAGGTGGGTCGGCGGCGTTGGCAGAGCCAAGGACGACCCTTGCATTGGGGCAGTTTTGCTCGTGAAGCTGCCCTCCGGATCACACGCCGAGCCGGGTCGGCGCAGCCTGGTTCCTGAGACTCAGGTTTGCAGCAGCCCGGCAGGGCAGAGCCCCTTGGCCAGCACTCTCCCCTCTCCGGCCCTGCTGGCTTCAAAGCACCCAAAAAATCCCAGCCATCACCCACTGCCCCCGAGGGAGCAAGTCCAAGGCCGGCAGAGCTCCATCCACCCTTGCCCAGCCAGAGAGTCGATATATTCTGGTCCAGCTGGAGTCCATGTTAGCAGTTGGATCATCTTCATGTCTTTAGCTGGGTTTTGCCACAATTTCAAAGAGGAGAAAAAATAAAGGGCATGGATGACACCTATGCTAACACAGCCCAGCACAGGAGGCATCAGGAGCCTGTGGTAGATGGGGAGAGCCCAGTCCTGCTCCCGGCGTGTACCCCTCCGAGCCGAGCACAGCAGAGGGGCCCCACCAGCATCCCTCAAGAAACTGGAAATCTGGGCTTGGGTTGGAGCACGGCTGCCGGTTCACACCCTTGTTTCTCCAGACTAATTTGCCGGGTTTATGAAATCCATTCCCCACTGTTTTCACACTTCTCTCCCTCTCTATTTATAGCCGGGTTTATTTACATGAACAGGGCACTCCGTGTACTTTCACGTCAGTCTGCGGTGGCAGAGCCGGCAGCGGG
>NW_010565956.1:2056-2592 GCF_000687285.1 Phaethon lepturus
ACGCGTGGCCCAGACCCGTTCCCGCAGGGCACAGCGATACATTCCCCATGGGACGCAGGTGGCCCTGGAGCCGGCACCTTCCCACCCCGCAGGTGAATCCCTTCTCTTTCCAAGAGGGAGCAGCTCTGGCAGCAGCGTTTCGCTGGCCTGAGCCTGTGTCTGTCTTTTGTGCCACTGGCCTGGGGATCCCTGTGGCCTCCCCAGCTCGAGAGGCGACGGAAAGGGGAAAAAAGTCATTGCAGACCAGGACTCGGTAAGACTGCCCTTGCCCCCCGCCCCACCGCACAGCCACGGGGAGCACAGCCAGCTGCGCACGGCTGAGTCACTTGACAACTGCCCAGCGATAAATTTACCACTTTGCCTAAAAAGAGGGATAAAAATGTTGTTGCTTTTTGGGTTGTTTTTTTTTGAAAACTCTGACAGATGAGGCAGGAGTCCTTAGGCTAGCGCAAGGGCAGGAGACTCGGGGGATGCAGCTCTCCCCATCACATGCGGGATCGTCGGGGGGAGATGCAGCCCCGGTCAAGCCTGCTGCC
>NW_010565956.1:2872-4095 GCF_000687285.1 Phaethon lepturus
GCCCACGCGGGGCTGAGTCTCCCTGCACAAGTACATGATTATTCACAGCCTCCAGCATTTGCATGGTGGAGTCACGAGTCTCACAACACCTGATCTCCCGGGAGAGCTGCCTCCTGCACTTCAGGAGGCAACGGCCCACATTCGGAAAGTGGGACTCGGTGTCTCACGGCATCCCACATCGCCCAGCTGTCACCTCCTCCCCGCTCCACATGGGGATCGGGAGAAGGGAGCGCGCCCCATCCCTGCCATCGCAGTGAGGAAGATGGCTTCAGGGCAGGGACACGCAGGATCCCTGAAAACGCGGGAGCTGAGCATGGAAATGCTGAGCCAGCCTGCAGCGTCGCTGCGTACACAGCGAGCCTGCCATGGGAAAGTCCAAAAAACCCCTCGACGGAGTCGCTGGAGGACAAGCAGGCAGATGGGCTTGGCTCACGCTGTGCTGGGGTTAGGCTCGTTCCCTCCCCGTCCCCTCTCCCATCACCGGTGGCTCATCCCCGGCGTGTGACTCCAGCTGGCAAGCAAGGAGGAATCCTTGCCATGCCTTCCCGGCTCCACATCCAAGTCGTGGAATAATCCACCTGTGGTATTTCAGAAAAGACACA
This sequence comes from Phaethon lepturus, assembly GCF_000687285.1. Lineage (NCBI taxonomy): Eukaryota > Metazoa > Chordata > Aves > Phaethontiformes > Phaethontidae > Phaethon > Phaethon lepturus. The sequence continues at coordinate 3,475 of NW_010565956.1, forward strand.
CTAAGTTCTGTGGAGAGGGGTCAGTTGAGTCACTTTAACAACTTTTTCCTCCTGTTAGCAGGTCTCCAATGTAGCTGATTACTCATCAGCCCACTAATAGACTCACTCACACAGCACTCCCTGGATCAAGCAGCAGCGATTGTCTATCTTGTCTTATTAACCTCAAAGAAGGATCCGATGCCGGTACACAATACCCCATCCGTATCTTGTCACCTACTTCTCCAACCAAAATACTTCTCTCCGTGGTGCAGGGCCCCCCCAGCGCTGGCCAGGGGAAGCCAACACCGCTGGGCTCAACCTCGCCGTGCTGCTCCGTGGGACCTTGGCTGGGGCAGACACAGCCCAGGTGGGGTGGGAGACCCCAGACCCATGGCAGCCACCTCCAGGCGCCGTGGGACAGCGTTTGCTCCCCCATGCAAGCAGCAGCAAGGCACCGCCAATCTCCTCGGGGACCCATCTCACCCTTGGCACCCCCACAAGGTCCCCGTGCTTGTGCCACGGCCCCCCATCCTACTGCCCCACGGTGGGATATGTCCTCCCCCCAGCTCTCCTGCGACGGGCAGCGGTCCCCCCCACCCTAGAAGGATGCCGGAGCGTGCTCTGCTCGGTGCCACCGACTGC
>NW_010565957.1:0-20002 GCF_000687285.1 Phaethon lepturus
CCGCTGGGAGCCCCGAGCATCCTCAGCGCCGGGAGCGGAGCCGAGGGCTGCCAGCCTCTCCATGGCTGCCGGCAGCAGTAACCCCGGCCGCAGGGCAGCACTTGCCGAAGGACTTTCCTCCCAGCCCTTCGGGGGGGTTGTTGGCGGCCGCATTATTTTCAGAGTAGCAGGCGTTGCAAAATGTCATGCTCCAGCTTTCAGGAGAGTTCAAAGAGTGCGGGAGGGGGGGACTCCGTATGGCTGCAACTCCTATGGATTACCTGGGAAGCATTCCCGGGATGTCTGTAGTGCGTGGCAGCGTGTGCTGGGCAGCTGTACCGGAGGACGGGAGCGGGGCTGGCTGGAATGGATGCTCCCCGTGTACTTGTCTGTTGCTGTATTCGCAGCCTGCGTGCTACAGTCACAGGCAGTGAGGAAAATGCTCTTTAACGGATATTTTTCTCAGGCTTTCGATTGGAAATAAAAGGTTCGTTGTTCTGGAATGCATTTCAGTGGAGTTGTGCTTGTGAATAATTTGTCTTAGAATATATGAGGCACTCATTGTATGCGCAGACGTGCAGGTTTGATGCTGACACACTCTCTCCTTTAATGAACAAGCAGTGTTGATGCTGGGCAGTGGGGGAAAAACTCCGTGCAGAAACCTCTTCCTAGGCCCAACTTTATTCTGTGTTATCTATGCATAAACGCTGGCTTAGGCTGCAGCTCTGACTGGGAGCTCTGCATAGGTGAGAGATGCTGCAAGTGCTGTTCAGCTCTCATCGTCTGGCAGGTTTCCTTCTTTCCCAGCCTGGTGGGTTTGAGATCCCACGGTTGCAACCCTCGGGAAAGTTAGCCTAACACACGGGAGGTTTGCTTCGTCTCCCACACATGCCTCCTTTGCGGCGAGGTGCTGCTTGCTGGAGGATCCAGAGCTGCGCCCTGCCTCCCTGGGGGCCTTCCGCCAGCGGGAGACGCTGAGGAACGGCTCACTCTGCCACCGCATCCTGGGCAGCGTTCCTGCCGGAGCGCTGGCAGACGCCGGCTGCCCCACGCCGCGGCAGTGGGAGATTCCCTGCTTGTCCCCCAGCAGGAACCGGTCCCTTTGTCTCCCTGAGGCGAGACAGCCTTTTCTCCGAGAGGACGTTCGGCAGCCACATCCCCTCTGGATGTGACGGCTGCAGTTAGCCGGGAGCAGAGCCATCCCTGCTTCCCTGGACAGGGAGCTGGGGGTCTACAGCATCGGAGAGCGAGCCCACGTCCCCATGGAGCCCCTGGTGCTCCTGTAGAGCTGCCGGAAGCAGCCAGCGGCTGGCGCGCGGCCGCGCATGGCGGGCCCCCGCCGGCAGCCAGCGGCTGCTTGCGCGACCGGTGCCCGGGCGTTGGGACGAGCGCGCTCGCAGGTAGGAGGTGGACGTTAACTACTCGGTGCTTTTCTGCCATGGCTTGCTTAAGTCTTCCTTTTGCAGAGGGGTAGTATTATGCTCTCTGAAGGCAATCTGCAGTGAGGCCCCCACCGTGCCAAGGCATTTTTAAAGTGTCTTGATGCAAGTCTGCTGTAGTATTTATGCATATTAGGCTGTGTATTTGAAGGGAACCATCTGAGTAGAGAAATAGATGGTAAGTGGCTGAACCCTTCTCCATTGGTTTCCATTTCAGGGTCGGGCCTGACTAGCAAAGCCAGAAGTTGGGAAAGTTGCTGTGTGGCTCTTTCTGGTTTGCAGGTGTTTCTTTCCCCAGGTCTGGCATGAATTAGCGCCCTGAGATGAGAGGCCTGTACCTGGGATGTGGGGAAGAGGGAGCTGGCGGCCTGTGCTGAGAAGAAAGAGGGCTTTGGAGTGCCAGCACCACAAATGAGAATGGTCTTTTTTTTCCTTAGAAGGCAATTTCTCTTGATCCTTTGTGGGCTGGCTCCTGTGGGGATGCTGCCTCTGCTCTTGGTGGTGGGAACAGGGCACCTGAGGAAGGTGAGCCCCAAAATGAAGGGCTGTGGGTGGGGGCAAGCCAGCCTGGCTCCCAGAGCCCTGCCTGGGGGAGTGGGAAGAGGAGAGAGGAAGGCTGATAAAGGCATCAGCATCTTCCTGCGAAGAGCTGCCTGTGAAAGGCTGGGTCTAAACGGGGGGCTTTGGAGCAGCTGCCTGCAGCTCTGGGAGAGAGAGGGACAGTCCTGCTGCTGCCTGCCTGCAAGTTTCTGCTGGAGATTTCTTTTGCAAGCTGTGCGAGGAAAATAAGCCCAGAAGTCATGTGGGCTGGCAAAGGCCTAAATACCCAGATGCCAAGGAGTATACAGCAATCTGTGGGTGAATGGCAAATGATTCGAGGGACCTGGTCTTCAGAGAGATCATCAAAGGAGCAGCAAGCAGGTATGTGCGGTGCTGCCTCTAAACTATCTGTTCCGAAAGCGAAAGATTTCAGGAAATCCCATCTCCGTGGGAACGCTCGCGCTGATTTCTTTGCTTGACGGAAAAGCAGCGAGTGACCCAGGACCTGAGAAAGGTCCTCAGCTAGATGCTGGCCGATTGCATGAGTTCTGGTGGGAAAGCGTCTGACTGCAATGTCGAATTTCTGCTTTCTGCCACAACAGCTGCTTTGACCATGTTGTTCTAGATTCCTCTTTCTCTGGGAGAAGCAGGCGGTTTTTGCATGTGCAACAGGGCCAGAGAAGGCCCAGGAAAGGCCTTGGGCCCCTTTGGCTGGAAGAGGAGCTGTGTGTTTTTACTGGACGGGTGTGTGCAGGGCAGGGGATGCTTGAGCCTGCACGGGGAGCGAGTGCCTGCGTGGGTGGGTGGAAGGATGGGCTTTTGTGGCAGTGGAGGAAGAGGAAGGAGGAAAAGCAGAGGAGAGGAGGAGCACGGGGTGACACAAGTGATGAAGGACCGTGAAGGAGAAGATGCATGCTTAAATCAGGCATTGCTGGGCTGTACAGACAGAGAACTCCCTTGTCCAAGAAACTTCATTTTCTTTGAGATGGTTTAAGCTTTATTCTGTGTTCAGTCAGGACTAAGCATGTGCAGATGGTCAGTGTCTTGCCCTTTTTAAAGGCTTGCTGATATGCCTGGGTTGTGGATATTGATTCTCGCCGATTTTGTGGGGGAGATCTTCTTGTACAGCACTCGTTAGGGTCAGATTTTATTTTGTTTTTCGTGCGTCTAGGCATCCAGGCAGAAGGCGAGGCAGAAGTTTTGCAATTCTTCTCAGAAATGTTTCTGTTGTGGTCAAGAGGCTTCCAAGGCAGCATGTACAAAGCTGAGGTATCCGTTAATACACGGAACCTCTTGCTGTGTGTGAATAGGAGGAACACGCTGAAATTGTGGTCTAACAAGATAACAGCTTGAAGGGTGTCTCTTAGACTTGAGGGAATGATACGGAGAAATCAATGGGATATTAGTGACCCCATGACGAAAGCTTTGTACAGGAGTGGAAAACGGCTTTCAGCTTTGTACTGGTACTACTGCAGAGTCGTGCCCGTGCACAGGAGACTATGAACTCCAGTTTGTCTGGCTGTACCCTCTCAGGGGAACTGTTAACACTGTTGTGGGTTCTCTGACAAGAAAAATCAGGGACTTGGAGAGATAAAAGGTGTAAAACCTGTGAGGAGGGAATGGGGCAGTTTTAAGGATCCCTGTAATAACTTTTCGTCTGATCTGGGGGACATGGCTTGGGAGGACAATTTGTAGTGTTAATATAACAACGCTTTTCGTGTTGTTTGTTCTGATGCCCGTGGAAGACTTCGTGCGCTACAGTAGATGGGAGTGGCTGTGGCAGCTACTTTTAAGGAAGGTGGAGGAGAATGTAGTGAGGACCAGCTTGAACAGGGTCATTTCCATGTTGGTCAACAGCGAGTGGCCGACGGGTAGAACAGAGCTGGCAAGCTTCAAGCAGTTGAAAAGCTGTCAAGGCAGTAAACCCAGAAGTGTTTCCTGTACTTTAAAATGCTCCACTAGTGCCAATAGGAGCTAATGTAAATAAAGAAGTGAGCACGGGACTCCTCGGGTACTTTTCAGCCGGGTGCCTTACAAGAGAGATGAGAAAAGAGGCTTAGCTGTGATTCAGGCAGCTCTCTCGGCACCAGCGTCTCTCTGACTATGCCAGATGAGGTGAGCTGGACACGGGACCGGTCAACTGTAATGTTGTCCTCCGCTTTGTTTGCTTACTGCTGTCTCTGTGGGAGACCTTACTGGGCCTGGGAAAAGTCTCCTTGTGTTCCTGGGCGCAGTGTGGCCTGAGCAGCGCTGCGGAGGTGGTGTCCAACACGGCTCGGCAGCTGCGGGATGTCGAAATGCCTCCGAGGGCAGCAGCGCTGAACAGAGGCTCCCTGAGCCCCAGGAGGTATGAGGAGCTGTGGCAGAGAGAAAAGTTGGCCGGGGGAAAAGGGAAGTTTTTTCCCTGCACAAGGATGTTGGGGAAATCTCAACCCATTTGCAGTAAGTTAGCAGTGACCGCATTGTTTAAAGAGGACCAAAGTCCTGTTTAAGGTAATGGAGCAGAGGAAGAAGCCTGGGTGTTGTAAATCAGTACTGATTTAGTTACTGGAATAACTAAAATAGCAGCAGGTGTTAACATGAAAAGGGTGACTCTTCCTCCTTGCTGGGAAGTTACCAAGGCAGGAACCCAAGCGGTGAAAGGGAACTGCCAGATACAACAGGAGTGGTTTTGCTTCGTGATGCCTTTACAGAAATCGAATCTGAGGAAGAAGTAGGATATTGGGCAGGTGAGTTTTGCTTCTGTTCTGTGCCAGCTGGGAGGGCCTAATGATCGTTCAAATATTTGGATGGGTCTAACCTTGGGGGTCAAATCACCATAGCTTATATGAAGAGGGTGGGTGGACAGTTAGGGAAACCTACCTTCCTAATGCTTCTTGCAGTTCGGAAGGCTAATACAACGGGAGCTGAAAATGTACCAATGGACCTAATTTATTTGGATTTTTCATTAGATCCACCCAAAAGAGGCTATTTTAGGAAATAAATAGCAGGGTGCGGGCAATAAATAGCTGTGGGGTAAGGGGCAGAGTTCGGTGCTGGCTTTCCTAGTTAAGCTGTAGAAAATAGAAGTTTAATGGAGGAGTGCTGATCGGAGCACAGATAGGTGATTATGTGAAGGTTCCTCACACTGAGGCTAGGCCTATTTATTATCTTTAATGATTTGAAGGTGGAAACGGATCAGAGCTGGGTTACAGAGAGCGAGTGTGCCAATGAAAGGGGTTTGCTTTTGCTTCTAAACGTTTGGTAGAATTAAGAGATAAAGCTGCTGGATCTGAGCGTGCCAGTGGTTCGGCCGGGGTAGCGGCACTCGGGGTGTGACTCTGACTTGAGTGTTACAAGCATGTGAAAAGGGAAAAACGGGCGTGAAACTTTTCCTCATGATGTAGCCAGCGGTGCTTCTGCGGGATGCTGCCCGGAGAACGTGCAGGGGCGCGAACTGGCTCGTGTGGTTTGTGTGTGGCTTACAAGGCCCTGTGGCTGCAGGCGAAGGCAGCGCCGGGAGATGCTCTGACCCGGCAAGCGGCCCAGGGGCTCTGCGGAGAGCGCGTCTGCAGCGACGTAGCAGTGACATCACAGAGACAGTCAGCTCTTCCCAAAGCCTCTCGCGTCAGACCAGGGATTCGTTGCTGCTGGTGCAGGAGCTGTGGGCATCCAGACGTGCCGGCATCCAGCTGGACCGGCTGGCTTTAAAACGAATCGAGGGAACTTTGCTGAGTCCTGGTGAGCTCCCCCTTGACCCTCTGGTGGGGCCTTCCCCTGGGTTTGCCGCGGGGATCGGTACCACGTTGCTGATTTATCAGGGAAGAAGGAGCTGAGATACAAACTGTCCATCCACACGGGTGGTTTCCCACCCAAACCTGCAGTGCCTCTGACACGGCGGCTTGGGCAGGATTTACAGCGTTTGAAGGGGAGTGTTGCTGCTAAGTGCCTGAAGTGCAGTTTTTGAGGCTGTGGTCTCACAGTGGTGGGAGGGGGATGAGAGCCCAGAGGGTTTGTGTTTCTGCTTGACTGCAAATACCTGAGCCAGTCAGGGTGGCAGAGTAACAATCTTTATCCTGACCACCCTTTGCATGGAAGCGGCTGCAGAACGCAATACCCAAGCAACGTCTCCACGGGGCACCCAGTGAGCCATCCAGCACAAGGGATTTTCATCTCTGCCGAGATCTCCTGCCTTCAAAGTCTGCAGAATTTATTAGCATCCTTCATGAGGGAGAGAGCCAGGCATACGTTTATTTTCCCTGAGTCTCTGTGTTCCTTCCCCGCTTCCCCACTCACTTTTCAGTTTGTTTATTTGGTTAGGTCAGCATCGGCACAATGGTGTGGAAATAAAGCAAAGGAGAGTCGTCTTGGCCTTATTGCATATGCATAAATGAGAGAAATAGATCATACTGGCAATCCCTCGCTAGGCTACAGTCAATGGAAATTCTTCTGTGACCTTATAAACCCTGCTTTGCAAGGGTTTATAATGAGTCTGCAAAAATTCATTCTGGGCACAAACAAGTCATCTGAGGTCTTAGACCCTTCATACTAATTTCCCACCCACGCAGGCATGTGCTCAGCTCCTTAAAGATTTTGCTATTTTTAAAAAGCAGGTTTTTCCTTTCTGGGACTGCCATAATACGTGTGTGTGTCGGGGGAGGAGGATGACTGGTGGCGAACAGCTCTTTCTGCGCAGCTCACGCCAGTCCCCTGCATCGCCTCCCTGGGGAGGGTCCCTGTGGGTCCTTCCCGCGGCTCTGGCTGAAGCGGGTTACATCATTAACATTGCAGACTGATGCGCACCTCGACTGTTTCAGCTGAAAATCAGCTCTTTCTACATAATCGTGGCTCTGCACCCTTCTCTCCCCTTCCTACACGGACATCTGAATCTGATGTCAAAGATAGTCTGGGCCTGAACAGGAGGGAATGGATTGTTAAAAATCCCTGCAACATTTTGTTCAGCATTAACTTTTTTTCAACTTTTTGATGAAAACCAGAGAGTTTTTGGTTCAATGACAGAAATTGACTTTTTTTTTTTTTTTTTTTTTTTGAAAGAATGCATTGCATTTTGATGCTGAGGGTTTTTTTACTGGCACTCTGGCCCGGCTCAGAGACAGAGGAATTGCAAGGCTAGTCGTCACTGATGTTTGAGTCTGTAGTGGGATTCATGTTGGACATCAGCCGTGTGCTTTCTCTTTGTAGACTCTGATGAAGCAGCAAATTGCTGTGTCTGACAGAGTTGCTCTTACTGTGGCTTGTCTCGGGTGAAGTGGCAAGGCTGGGAAGTAACTGAGCCACGGGCAGAGTGGGGCGGCAGGCACGCTGGTGCGGTGTAGTACTGCTAGTACGCAGTTCATTGAAACGGGTGCTGATCTGCAAACTGTTACATGTGCCAAATCTGCTTTTTTCATCCCAAAAAGGTTGATCAAAATGTATTTTACTCTACCTGTACTCATTGTTTGCCCTTGCTCTTTTCTTCTTTGGGCTCTGCTTCTTTTCCATTTTTGCTTCACTTTGTGTGTGACCTAGTAACATCTGGTGTTAAAAGATTGTATGTGTGCATGGACAGCTTTGAAAGCAGGCTATCACATCTCTTTTTAGACTGAAAAATGTTTGGGGCAGAGACTGTGCTAATGTTCACGGAGCATCTGGTCTTCTCCAGGTCCAATTCATCACTGTCTTGCAGTTTGCATTATTGTTCACACCAAGGAAAAGTGGGTGTGAAGCTGGAATAATAATGTTTCGCACTTGCTTCGCATTGGTTTTGATATCAAACAGCAGTTTAACCTATCAGAAAAGCATAAAGAAACTGAGTAGTTGGAAGCTGAAAACACAGTCTACAAATAACATGTTAATTGCCCTTACTGAGAAAATGACCACTGAGAAAATGCTCAATCCTATATCAATGAGAAATTTAAAATCAAGATGTAATTTTAAAATTCTAGCTTAAGGGTTCAAATCATCAGGCAGGAGTTAGTGGGTGAGGGCAGCAGCAGAGCTTAGTGCAATCGTTCCTCCAGCTTCAACCTTCTCATGCTGTACAAATCTTCCAAACCTAAGGCCAGCATGGCTGGGCAGCAGGGATATTCTCCTGAGTCTGCAGAGAGCCCTGAACAGTATCTCTGCAGCATAATATGCCTTGTTCATTTAAAAAGGGGTTATGGGAATACTAGTCCTTAAATATTGGATGTCAATGTTACAGTTTCTTTAACAAAACCTAATGGCATGACCATAGAAAGAATTTACTGTTATATGGTATTTCTGAAGTTTTGTGTTTGGGAGGCAGGGCCTTTCGGTATTATGGTAGTTGGACTTCCCAAGGGTCTTTAAGAAGACATGTCTTTCAGTCATTTGGACTGACATGCCTTTTGTTCTGTTCCCGCTGAGTGTTAAATAAGATTTAAGTCTCCTCAGTCACTATTTAGTTATTGAAGAACATCACAGCCAACACAAACGCAAACAAAACTGTCTGGGTGTTTGTTTATGCAACAGATCATTAGAAAGTCTGTAGGAAAAAAATGTTCTGGTCTGTTAGATAATTAATCTGCATTTTAAGAATTGTCTAAAGACATATTTGCAAGCTCGTCCATTGAGCTGTTGCTCATCTAGTCAATAATCCCCATATTTAATAGTCCCTAAGAATGTATTTCCATAATGTGCTGCGAACAGTTGAGAAATCTGCATCTTTTTTGTCTTAAGATGTCAGTGCTTGCACATTTTCTGTGACCAATTTTTTTTCCGACTGTTGGTGAAAAATCCAGACACATTAGCTTCCAACTGGTAGGGCTGGGGATAGGGAGGTGGAAGGCTTCTTAAAGCAAACCCCTGGGTCCAGATCCCTTCAAACGCTGAACGAGTTTGCAGTTTCCATCTGGCGTTGGATGCCAGTGCCGTGGTGTGAGCCTGCAGTGTGCTGGCAGTGTTGCCTGAAATGCACCTCTTGGCTAGCGGGTGTGGGGAGAGGGGCTTTGCTGGCTCCCCGAGGCCCCGGCTGCTTGTCCCGTGGGTGTCAGAGAAGCAGGAGCATGTCTCTGAAAGGAGGCTCTGAGGTACGTCTTGAGCTACGCCTGAACCAGCGCTGTGTTGCAGGGGTAAGCTCGGTTGGAAGGCGTGTGAAATGCTGTCGTCCTTGTGTGGTGGATTTATTCTGGCAGGAGCCTGGAGCGCAGATATACTGGCACTGCTTGGCTTTGACTGATGGAGCTTGTTCGGCTCCTGGGAGCTGGCTTTACTGCAGTAGTATGAAGCGTGGCTTGGGACGTGCGGCTGTGTCTGGGCAATGAATGCCCTGCTTCTGCCTGGGATCCTGACAGCAAAGTTCACTCACGGAGGGTGGACCAGGCTCTGGTTTTGGGGTGTCTGCAGCATAACTGGCTACATGTGTCATCTGACCCAAGGTAACCCGTGTTCCCGTATTGTGACAAAGGTGAGGGTTTGAGAAAGGGCATGAAGTTTAGTCAAGTTATCTTGCGCTTACAGTGGAAAAAGGGTAAATGTACAGCCAGCAGCATGGCTGGCAAGTGATAATTTACTAATGCACATTAACAAGAGCAGGGAGTAAAACCCACACTTCGAGAGAGGAACCCCTGGGAGTTGCCATGTCAAGGTGAGAAGCTGGAGCTTAATTTCATTATCTTATCAATAACTAACTGGTCTTGTGCTGTGTTGCGAATTCTCAGGAGTGTTAATGCTATCTTTGGCTGTCTAAGCAAAGAAATAATGAATACAAGCAAGAGCAGCATTCTGTGCAGTTGTGGTATCTATACCTTAAAAATGATGTTGGCAAACTGGTGAGAGGTAAGAGAAGAGCTACAAGGATGATGTGAGGTCTGTAAAGCAATTGTAGAGAGACACTGAACCTCAATCTGTTTCTTTTAACAAAGAGGAGGTTAAGGGGTGATTTGATTATTGTCTGTAAGTACTTAACCAGGGGAAGAGACTTCTGCTAGCCAGCGGTATGAAGGCAGGATGTGGCTCTGTGGCTGGATGCTCAAGCTAGATAAATTCAGATGAGAAAAAAGGCATGTTTTATTTTTGTACAGCTTTATATTTAAGCACAGGAGCAAATTACCCAGGACTTGGTACATTTGCTGTTTTTAAATTGAAATTATACATCTTTCAGAGTTCCTTTAGGTCGACTGCAGGCTGTGGAGGCTTGGTGTGGGGGAAAACTCGGCATGAGTCAATAACAAGTAAAATGAGATTTTTCAAAATGGTCATTATTGTCCTTCAAATCTTTCAGTTACATTATGAATCTCTTTTTCTTTTTTTCCTTTTCTTTCCCTTTTTTTTTTTTTTTTTTTTTTTAGGGGAGAGCAAACTGTTTGTTTTTTTTTTTTTTTTTTTTTTTTTTTTGCAGGGGGAAGCAAAATGCAGCAGGGCTTTGGGCTGTAGTTCAGAAGTGATGAGGTTGGTGTCAGCTGAGCCCATGTCTAGGTCTCGGCCAGAAGCTCAGCCCATAATGGCACAGTGCTGTACATGCTAAACTGTCACCCTTGCTGAGTTTTTGCATGTGAGGATGACTCCTTTGTTTGAACAACAAATAAAGAATCCCCTCTTCCCACTGCAGTTGCAGGACAGGAACAGGAAACATAAGATTTGTCCAAAACCTGACCTCCTTCTAGTATGACTTTATAGCTGGGAACTGAAATTTCTTGGCCAGAATTGCTCCCTATGGAGGGCAGGAGGTGGCTAGAAATCTGCAGTTACCACTGTAGGGCACTCGGGATGAATGGAATCATATATTTGCTGTATGAGCTGGGGAAGTTCTGTTCCTTTGGACAATGACGCAGAGCCCGAAGTTTCCTGAGCACTAAATTTCAATACTGTTCTTTCACCCCTGGATCGCCCGTCTTCCTTCTCTGACTTCCCCAACAAGCTTCCTCCCTCTTCCCCTGCCCTTCCTCTGGTCTTCTTCTGAGAAAGCTGGTGTTTGGGCATGCTCATGCTTCATCAGACCCGATGCCAACCTTCAAACCCTCCAGCATGTGCCTGTGCAGAAACAAAGGATTCTGCAACCGCAAAACCCCTGTGCCACCACCTGAGACATGTTCAGCAAACTCAGGGAGAGAGATTAAGAGGCGTTACTACTGTTCAGTCGGTGGCTGGCGTGTTAATTAGGGCACACGGTATGCTCCAAAAGGTTACTTTCACCTAATACCTAGCTCCTTGCCAACCTTAAAGCAGCAGAGCAAGGCAGAAGTGGAAAAGGAGCAATGGCAAGAAAATGCAGTGACACATTGCACCTTGAAACAAAGCACGATTTACAAGTGATTGGGGCAGGGGGGCGGCCGAGTCTGTGTCTCCAGGCGGCTGAGCCAGTGCCCGCTCGTAGGACCGTGCTGCCTCTGCCTCCTAGATGGAAGGTGTTGCCCGGTGGTCATCCTGCAGCCTTGTCTTGTCTCCTTCCGCCCCTTTGACTCGGCTCTTTGCGTAATCCAAGGGCATTTCCTTCCAGATGGAGGCATCTGAATTTTTTTCTTTTGATGTTTGATGTTGGTGCATTGAAGAAAATTAAATTAGTGTTGTGTTGGTACAAGGGAGAAATTACCATTTGCAAAAGCACGTTTTCTTAAGTTAGTAATATTGTAATTGTTAATTGAGTGTTCATTGATTGTCTGTCACTCCTTTGATGTAATCTGTTACTCTCCTTTCAGGCGGATGGCCTAGTACTGATTAAATAGTATAGCTGCTCTTGCACCACTTAACTGTCTTGACTGTTTTTTCTCCCCCAGTGATTCCAGTTTACCAGCAGTATAATTAGTATCATCTCCTCCTCTTTGGAGTGATCTCAGCCTCCATGCCATTCTTGTTCTCTCCCAAGTACCTTTAATGCACCTAATACTTCAGGGTTTTTAAGTGGCCAGAGACAAGAATTTAAGCAGGGGATGTGTTTGAACTCAGTCCAAGAGCTGTTGTCTGCATGGATTTAGGGTCCAAATTTCCCCAGAAATTGCTTCATTTGTTAGAGGTTCTTTGTTGCTGAAGGTTCAATTATGGAAGTGAACAGTGTTTTATGGAAATGGAGGGGGAAAAGAAAAGCCCAAACCTAGCTCTGTCATGGTGTCTTTCACGTAAGTGGCTCCATAGTTGGGTAATCACGGACAAGTCGTTCAGGGTAGCTGCTATGTAGCAACGAGACTATGCGTGTGGTCATCTAACGCTTTTCACCGGAGACTTGTGAAAGCCTCTTCCAGTGCCTCGTGGAAGCTCTTCAGGCTCCCTGGGGAGGTTGTGCATGTACAGGTGTGGAAAGATTCCTGTGCAGGGTACGCACGCTGGTGAGCAACGGCAAGAGCGTGTCGGCAGCAGGGCCAGGCAGGCGCAGCAGGCAGGAGAGCGGGAGGGTTTGATATAGCACCCGGATCCACAAGTCCTTCAGTTCTCCGAGTACTTCTGTAACACAAGACGAGGAGCTGGCAGCACATTCCAGTAATCCCCTGCACTGAACGATGCTTGTCTTCTGTATCCACTCTGTGATCCAACGTGTCCAAAGTAATTGCATTTTTTTCTCAAAGAATGAGACTCATGGCATAACATGGTGTGGTTTTGCATATTCAATTATTTCTTCTCTGCCAGCTTTTGCAGGAAATCTTTAAGATTTGCAGTGGGCTTTCCTGAAGCCATGGGCTGGTCTTTAAGATCTTTCTGCTGTGTGTTTGGTGTACTTGAGCACTTTTGAAAGATTAATTAACCCTAGGTGAGAGACTATGATTTAACATTTGGGGGTGTGTGTGGAAATTAATATTCTTTCTGCCGTGCTGAGTATGTTTAAACTTCTGCTTTCAGCTTGTCTGACTTGGAATATCTTCTAACTAGTACAAATTTATTTTACATGATGTGTTACGAGAATATTGCTCATATACCCAGAACATGACATTTTCAATCACATCTTCATTGCATTCATAAGGAAAAAAAAAAGATTTTTGTACTTCGACATGTTTATCCTTTGGAGACTGAGTCAATCATCACATTGTATAAGAATTCACTCCATTGCTCTTAGGTCTCTGGGAATATCATCATGTCAAGAGGAAAATCCTGCAGGGTTTATTCCAGCTGTTATAAAGTTGGGAGGATAGCACAAGTTAAGAGATATATACAGGTGGCATTCACGAATAGGAAAATGACTTAATAAAGGTGTTAAAATATGTTAGAACCCACTAAGTTCTATGGAAAAGCTTTCATGGGGAAGCAAATTTGTCCTCAGATACTTGTTTGGTTTAGCCTACTTTAATTTCATGAGTGCAGCTATGCAGACAGAATATTAGTGGGACGGGGGATTACCTGGTCAGCCTCTCTGCTGATTTGTTATTGCACTATTAATGTCAGCCCCTCTCATAGTAGTGATGGCTCTGGCCACCCTGGGCTGCTGGGGACTTTGTCATAGGCTCTCAGCAAAGGATGGTTTGATGCTAGGTGGTCCTCAGAGTCCTTGTGTGCTGCCTGATTGCTCTCCCTCCCTTTCCGGATGCAAAGCTAGGGTGCAGGTGACTTCCCCCCTTGCAGCGTGTCCGCGAGTGGTGCTATGGAGTGGCTCTGTACATCCTGCTGACATCTTCTTTCAACTGTTCTGCAGACACGAGCAAGGCAAGTGGACTCCTTACAGGAGCGTAGGCTCCTAAATCCCTCATCACAGTGATGTTTCTTCAGCTTCTCTTTCCATTGCACTGAGCTTCTGGCTCCCTTTTTGTGGTCTTCCTGCAGAGGCTGCAGGGCAGGGAGGGATGCTGGAAAACAAAGCAAAGTGACCGTTCAGGTGGGGCATTCACATCACTGTCTTTCACTGTTGCAAAGACGATGAGCTTGGTCAGCCCAGATACTCACTGGTGTCCTCTGAGAGCAGGTCCTTGCAGGAGATTCCCTAGACTGCAGAACATGAGTGCTGCCAGTTTCCAAAAAGGCCCTGAAAAAGCAGATCAGCTTAGAAACAAGCAAAGATTTCAGCCGTGTTTATCTTCCATGCCCAGGATGTATTCTGGTGCCCAACTCCTCCCCACTCTGTGGTTATGTCCCAGTGCTGTGGCACTTCGGAATGTGCCGTGGCAGCAGGGTGCGAGGGGACAGGCTGTGCCAGGGCTGTGTCTGCGCTGCGCTCAGGTGGGCTCAGTTGGTAGCACGGGGAAGGCAGTGTGTGGGGAGGGCAAGCTTGGCAAGACTGGGAAGAAACCTGTGGCAGGGAGGTTAAAGCTTTGAAGAGAAAACAGTGCCATCTTTTTTTTTTATTATTAATTTTGCCTATTCAGTTTTTGGCAGTGTGCAGCTTTAAACTTTTCTTCAGAGCTGCAAGTACCAGAAACTTGCTTTCTATCTGCCTGTTAAAATGAAGGTGGAGGTTCTCTTGCAAACGCTTGAGCTGGGGATCTGGGGCTTTTAGCAATATATCAGAAATCATGAGTTGAATGATCAGATCAGCTTTGGCTTAAATCTTTTTATAGCCCTTAGCTGAGGTAATTGATGGAATTTGTGCATTGCTAGCAGTGGTCTGCAGGGCTCATCCCGCTGTGAATTACAGCGGTTTGGGTTGTTCCCCTCGCTTTGCTGGTAGACTTGCTGGTTGTTTGGTAGGGGACACTGTACTGGAAAGCCTCTCTTCACTTCTCTCTGCATGCAAAGCAGGGACAAGACTGTGCTCCTGGAACGTGGCAGATAAAGATGGGTCGATGCTACAGGAGGTGGAAATGCTGTTCTGAAAGTACAACTCAAAGCAGTTTTCTCCTTGACTGTATGTTGAGCAAATTTTTAGTCATAGCAACAAAAATATCTGAGTCCCATTTGCAGACACTGATGTTAATACAGTGCAGCTGATATGCTCCATTTGCTTGCATAAATGCAGCTTTTAAAGCTGTCACATATGCTAGATAGAGCCACTACCCCTTACCTGCTTCTTCTTGGAATGGCAATGTTTAGAAGGGATTCCCAAGACGATGGAGGCGATGGTTGTATCTATGCGTTCGTGCGTATGTCAGGACTGGAAAACCACCATTTCCAAGCTGCTGTGTATAGCAACACTTAAGATGAAATGCTCAAAATGCAGTTATACAGATGGAATTTTTGAGCTCAAAAATATACCTTGGCTCAAGCACTCCTGTTTCTGTAGCTTTGTTTACATGGAGGTTTTGTGCTGGCTTTTGATTTTCCCATTATTGAGGTTGTTAGGTTTTTATAGTGTTGCATTACTCATTGGTTCCCTTTATTCCTTTCAAGTTTGCCAGCCATGACTAATGACGAGCTTTGCCGCAGCCCTTTTATGGAGCGGAGACTCAGCTGGGTTAGGGGGAGCCTTTTTTTTTTTCCTCCCCCACCACCAAAATTTGATACTGAAGATTTGGTGCTTTCAGTGGGAAGCTGCAAGCTGAGAAGTTGTGACTCCTTTCTCCCCACAAAGGCGGGGATGATTCAGGAGTGCTGGTGTGGTGTCTCGAGTCTGGATGTGGCATGCTGTGGGCTGGTCTTCCTAGTCAGGCTAGTGCATCCCTTGGTGAAGTACCATCCCCATGTTATATCCTGGAAGTCCCTGACCAAGGGAGAGCGACGTTTTATGGGACTGCTAGGATTCATGATGGATGGCAGGGGTTTGAGAAAATGTGCTACCTTTTCCTAGAGCAGTGGCAAAAGGGTTTCTAGTTCATTTTATTTCCATTACTGGGGTGTATGTGCTTTAATGAAGAGCTCCAATCTGGTGAAGAAACTGGTCTCTTTCTCGGTGAATGGATGAACCTTTGTTCAAGTGAAAATCTGAAGCATTGAACCTGTCAGCAACTGACGTGGCTTTGCAGGGTGAGGGTCATTTGTCTTCCAAGCTATTGCTCCTGGGATGCCTTTGGTGTCACTGCATGTTCTCCCTGTTCCCAGCATAGCTGATAACCTATCTGGGATCATTTAATGCAAACACTACTGGTATTTTCTGTTTAGCAGTGGCCACAATCATGAGCACTGGCCCTGAACATTTTGGCAAGGTCAAATGCAGGAACCTACACCTGTGTTGGGGACAGTTATTTCTGCTTCATTGCTGAGTTGGTGCCAGAATTTTTATCTTTCTCTGCCTCTCTTATGCAAGGCTTTGTCTTCCCCAATGAGAAGCTCAGCAGATGAGCTGGAGTCTGTTATGCCATCTGTTTGGGTCATGTCTGTGTGCCCCAACTCTTGCTGGTTGAACTGATGCTTTCTTGGCACCATGTATTTCAGAAGTCAGTCAACCCTAGGAATGCTCCTGGGGAGGGGAATAGGATGTGAGCAACAAAAAAGAGGAGGGAAGCTGATAGTACTTTAAATATTAATAGTTCTCCCCGGCTCCTAAAACACAGCTGCTTTGCCTGGAGAGCTCTGCCTTGCCTGTCATGGGGATATTGTTTCTGCAGGAAACCCCTCTTGGTCTGATGGGAGCACTGGAGTAAAGGTGCTTCCCAGTGATGCAGCATCACAACCTAGTGAGCTGGTTGAGCAGCAAGAAAGCGGCAGCCACTGTTTTTTTGCTGGAGGTGGTGTGCCTTCAGATGGCAGAGTATTTTTCTAGAGGTACCTTGAACAGTAGGCCCTGAACTAAAATTTGGGTATTTTCTCCCAGTCAGAAGACGTTGAATTTATGATGGAGACAGTGGAGAAGGAGAAAAAGATGGACTGTTGTTTGCTCGGTGTTGATGCCCGGGGGCTGGGGAAGGCCAGCAAGCAAGAGGGTGCGGAGGTGTGGAATGTGGCTGGTGCCACAGCACAGGCCACTGTGCAGAGCTGCAAAAAATGTACTGCCTTTAGATGAGGGGATTGTCCTTACCCCTTTTCTTCACAAAGGCATTGCAGGAGGATGAAGTGATCTGCCTGGGACAAAATGAAAAACCCTGGGGCAGAACTAGGAGTTCTCCTGACATGCATCTCCTGACCCACCAAAATTAGCCCCGCTTGTCCCACAAACCTGCAATGGCTAACTCCCAACCCCCTGCTGTAAACATGAAGTCACCACTCTGAAATTAAATTTTTGTGCATGTTTTTTCTGCCAAGCCTTTGGCTAATTTTATTTCTCCTTTTTTTTCTGTACCTCCTTCTCTCTCTGTCATGTATAGCCTAACAAGAACTGCATAATAGGCTTTTAAAGGCCACTTAATGATGCAAACTTAAAAATGCAGAGAGCGCATGACAAGACAAAGCAGAGGAGCTTGCAGAGGGACAGGGAAGATACTAGGCTTATATCTAATGTCTAAGAGCCTCCTGTAGTGCAGGTGAGTGTAGGAGGGTCCCACGCGAGCAGGTGATAAACTCTACCTAGGAGGGCTGTGATTACTGCTTCGCATGCGTAGCACGCTCGCCCCAAGTGGCCCTGTGCACGTGCATTCTGGCTTTTTAAACTTTCTTGTAATTAAGAGGGCTGTGCTTGTCACAAGCATCCCAGAGGGCAGGAGCTCTGCTGCTTTTGGAGGCCAAGGCGTGTTGATAAATGCAGAGCCAAGTGTCCAGGGCAAAGAGGGGTGGGAAAAAGAAGGAGCATCTGCAGGTAGGGCTTGGTTGTGTACAAAGGCTAGTTCCTGGGTGTCACTGTGAAAACCCGGGTCGCGGTAGAGAAGTGACATGCCAGAAAAAGCTTGCCGGATAGGAGTGACCACCTCAGCCACATGTGAATACCTCCTGGCTGCCGGTTGTCTGTCTCACTAGCTACTTCATGCACACCAGCTCTAGCGGCCAAAGTAAATGACCTAACCCTGAGCGAGGTAGGCTGCAACAGTATAGGGGTGAGCAAAGCCAGAGTCTCTCTACATAAAGACTTTAGGTTTGGTGGAAACTGGGAAGATCCCCTACACCGCTTCGATTCGGGACATGGTTTAGTGGGCATGGTGGTGTTGGGTTGACAGTTGGACTTGATGATCTAAAGGTCTTTTCCAACCATAATGATTCTATGATTCTGCAGTAGCATCAGCTTGGTTGGAGGTAGAGGCCAAGCATGCATGGCCAGGCTGTGGGAGCCTCTGAACCCTGCTGGATGTGCCCAAGATCCTAATCTGGTCCTGAGCAAAGAAACCCAGCTCTGCTCCTTGCTCTTTCTCTCCTGTTTGTGCAAGCAGTCCCTGAAGCCCTGATTCAGAAAAGTGCGTAAGTGGGTGAGTTCAGGTGCTATGCTTTGAATATCTTTTCTGAACAGGGAAGCCCTTTTGAACTGGGACATGAATCCATGAGCTTTTCTGGGCAGCAGCTGTCCTGTACCCGTGTGGCACCTAAAAGCAGAGAGCTCGGAGCACTAGCAAGGGACTCTGGTTGCATGGGATCCCAGCATGAAGGATTAAATGGCTGGAAAAAAATTAATTCATTTTTTAAAAAGCATCCATGAAGTTCAGTTTTATAGTGACAGACAAGCTGGGCTCACTAACACTTGTGGTATGCTTTGGGGTCATGGCATTTTAGGATCTTGCCAGTGTTAGGAACAGCAAGTGCTGCAAGTGGATGCTGTTTGAGTGGTCTTTCACTCCATCTTCAAAGAACAATAGGTATATATATTCATAAAGGATGTTTTCTTTGGGACAATTTAGGTCTGTATGTCACCTTTTTTAACTGTGAATAATTTGGGATGTGGAAACGGGTAGCTTTGGACAAGCAGGTGTTACTTATTTTCTATTAAAAATTTCAAATACACTTCCAATCCTTAAAAAAAAAAAGGCAGTGGAAAACAGATTGAGATGACTTTTTTTAATTAAAGGAAGCTGTTGACTTGTGTATTTGGACGTTCCCACTGAGATGACTAGCTTTTGAGTTTTAATTCACTGCACAGTTTTTGTTCACTTTTTTCCAGATTCTCTTACTGAACTTTGCCCTGTGGGTGGAACTAGTGTTAGCCTTGTTAGAGCATCTTAAACCTCTAATTATTGGAGAAATGGCTTTCAGTGGATGAGAATTATCAAGCCAGCTGCTGTGTATGTGTTGGCTTTTTTTTTTTTCCCACCCCTAGATGTGGATGCATCTACTTAATTTAAACAACAGGGAGCATGTAAGCGTGGCTTGATTGGTGTGTCTGCATTACTGGTCTGGTCTAGCAGAATGAGGTGTACTTGTGTGTGTATGTTTTCATGTCGTATATCCACTCCTGTCCAAGAGAGCTCAGGATTGTTTTGTATTTGGGTATTGTTATTTTGCAACTTCAGTTGCAAAATGAAGTAACATGGAGTTTTTTTAAAAGCCACAGAGTAACATGGAGCCGCCGGGAGCAGTTAGTCAGTGACTACGAAAAGGCACAAGCCCTAATGATGACAGGGAAAAGTTCTTTATGGGATCTGGGAGCAAAAGGCAGGGAACAAATGGATACAGCCTGCAGAGGCACAGAATGGAATTCGTCAGGGAAACGGGGCTTGCAAATAATTGCATATGCAGTTGTTAATGTCTTGGGTGATTAGTTAGGGCCTGCTGTCCCATCCTTCTTGGGCAAAGTGCCTGCGGGAAGGAAAAAGAAGGTTGCATGAGCTGAAGAGAGATAAGGAAGTGACACAAAGGGTGTAACAGCATTACAGAGTAGTCTGGAAGAATGAAAAAGAGGAGGAAAGTATTATAATGGAAGGCATCTATCTAGCTATTTGCAGTCAAGCAGTTATTGGCGAGTTGTTTAGCGTATGCGTGTGAAAGCAAGCCTCTGGCACGTAACACGGGCAGGACAGTTTGCTGCCTTGTTTTCTTTTCCCGTTTGTCTGTGAAGATGATAAGCTTTTGAGTCCCGTGGTCCTTGCAGTGTCGGGCAGAGGAAAGCCAGGAGGAGAAGGCGGGACGGACTGATGTACAAGCAGTGTTGAGGTACTGTCCAAACGCACAGTGCCCGGCGTCTGCTGCGGGGAGCTGGTGGGTGTCCTCCCTGTCCTTTAAGCACGGCACGGCGATGGTTCCTGGGAGGCTGCTACAAATAAGCAGGACAAGCTGAGTTGCTAGAGCTCCCGCAAAGGTGTGGTTAAACAGAAGAGTGCTGCGGAGAGGCGGTGAGGGCCGCGCGAGCAGCAAGTACAGGAACGTGCGAGTATGTGCCGAGGACTTGTTCTTGCTCCCGCTGTGTCCGGTAAGGGATCCCTGGTGCAGCGGGAGATGCCGTTGCTGCCGTGGAGCCGGCT
>NW_010565958.1:0-1106 GCF_000687285.1 Phaethon lepturus
GACCGGGCGGGCGTGGGGCATCGCGGGTTAGGAGGCGGGGAGGGGTCTCCGTGGGTCACACCGCCTCCTTTCTCCACACCTGAAGAAAGGGGGAAATACCCCCCCCTTCCGTCAGAGCCCCCAAATGTCTGACCCGTCGCGCTGCGGTGGTCCCCCAGCCCAGTCGGGCTGCAGATAACACAGAGAGGTTTTTATGCCTCCGGTGCTTCATCAGCAGTTTGGATGGAAGAAGCTGGTAAGTTCTGACCCCAAACAGGTGCACATCACAGAGGTATTGCATATGAATCATTAGTTTGTTGCATTGCAAAAGCTGTATATGGTTACATATGCTCAGATCATATTTATTAGTTATATTAGGGATATTGCAGTAGTACTTGGTCCAAATGACTGACAAACAGACATCCCTTTGATTTTGTCATGGCAGTCACTGGAACAGAAGCTTAGAAAACTATGCGTGTGACAGATAAATTAATCAGTGTCATTGCAAAGTGCAAAAAGCAATCAGGAGAAAGAAATAACAGTCATTTTCTCTGAATTGGTAGTTAGCTAAGGGGAAAAGAACAGCGAATTGTTTTAGACAGATGTAATGGCCAAGAGAAAAAAATCGTTGTTAGTTTAGGGACAAGCAGGAAAAGTTTCTTCAGCCAGAGAAAAAGCAGATTGTGGAGTCGAGGATACAGCAGCGAGAGAAACTTTTACCTCCAAGAGAAGGCAGATGGAGACGAATGTTAACGTTTTGCTCTTTGGTTGTGATGGAGTGAGGAACTTCTCCCAAGGCATTTAGAAGCTCCCCTGGAAGGGCAATGGGAAGTGAGGCGCTGCCTGCTTTAGAATGCTTTAACCAGTCAACCATATTTCTGAACTTACATCGCAAGAGAGGTCTTACAGCCACTGAGGTTCTGTCAGAGAAGCAACCGCCCTGACCACCGAGCACCTTCTTAGAAGTGTGTCTGCAGGGAACCTCTAACCGACACAGCTAAAACCACAGCAGGCGTGAGGAAACACCTGCACTTCCATACCAGTGACCAGACATGTCTAGATGAGGCTTCTTGGGCTCTTGAGACATCTAGGAGTTCCTGAAAACTTTTCCAGTACCAGGAATGACC
>NW_010565958.1:1137-4638 GCF_000687285.1 Phaethon lepturus
TGCTGTATTCACAGTTTTAGGTATTACAGAGCTTAGGAGTAAAGCTTAGGAGGAAAGCTGAAAACGACATACAACTTTTGGGTGTTCCTTATATGTAGGCAGATAACTAGAGACAGAGTGGCCCTTAAGCTGTGCATATTTAAAAACTACTGTATTGCAGATGTAAATCTTAATCCTGCTGAGATTTCACACTGAGACTGTCTAACAGTGTTCATATGACCTGCTGCAAACTAACAGAGAAATTCTTTATTGTTTTAATTTTATAAGAGAGAAGAGCTAACTCACTTGATACTGAAACTTTTGCAAGCCTGGAAAGAACCGCTTTCCCACTTTAACCAGCACATTGAGCACCATCAAGAGCTACCTGATGACAGCCTTAGCAAAGCTAAGCAAATCAGCAATATGGTCCATGAGCTGAAGACTGGAGTTGAGAAAGTAACAGAAAAGGCAAGATTTTTGATGTAGCATTGATTTACACCAGTCACGTGACAGGAGTGACTTTGGGGGACAATGTCTACTCTCGCTTAGGCTATAGCCTTTAATGCCTACAGAGGTTCTGAGCCAGCAATGCTGGACTTTTGTTACAGATACAGGAATTTTTCAGCCAAAGGATGTGACTTAGTTTATGGATTGGCAGATGTGTAGATGATATTATATATGTCCATATGTGTAGAGCAATATTTTATTAATATGAAATATATGAAAGACACAGATACAAAGTCTAGAGCCATTTACAGCTTCATATAGGAGCCAGTAATGACTTGACCTTTCTAGGACAGTGGAGGAGATGTGGGTAGACTGTGACAAATGCTTAATTATTGTTTTCAGTTTTATTTGGATTTACATTCTAAGTAATTCAAGTATCACTGCTGTCTGCTGCAAAGATCTCCTTCCTAAGGCAACAATTTTATGCTGGGATAAGTTCTTCAAGACAACAGTGGCATTGCTTAAGTCAGATGCCAGTCAGAAAACAATTTCAAACTCCATGCCAAATTCTGGCAGATCATATATAAATTATTGAATGTAATTTTTTATTTTTGTTTCTGTCTTCTCATTACTAGCTAGAAGTCCTGATCTCTGTATTTCTTGTGCATTCATATCTAAATTTATTTGTAGTTTTGGCTGAACAAATGAGGGCTGTGTGTCCATTCTCCAGAACGGCTACACTGCCAAGGTGTCTGTTTCACTAAAAAGTGAATAATAAACTAATATCTAACACTAGTAAATCACCTTTCAGCTTTATGAACACAGGTGGGGAATACAAATTTTAAAATGATAAGCAGCTCATCCCTAGAACAGGAGGAATGATACCCCACTCTAAAATGCAGCCCTGATTAGAGTGACTCAGAGTTACAAATGCAAAAAGTCCATCTTCCAAGTGCAGCCATGGTTCTGGGTTAAAATGGCCTTAAAGTTCAGAGGTATTCGACCTCAAAGGTTGACCTTTATTTGCTTCATTCTGTAACTGAATCAAGCCATCACAGTCTAAACTAGCTACACACTTCTGCTATATTTACCTGATTTTATTTTTCTAGAACACCTTTGAAGGAATTACTTAAGAAGGAAAGCTTTGAAGTTTTGACCTCTTTGTACTATGGACATACCACACAATAGAAATACAATTTTAAAAATGAAGCAAGCAATGCATATGCATTCCAATATTTTGCAGCTGTGTTTTTCTGTAAGACACTAATTCTAAGCTTGGTTCTGTTGTGAAGCTCCTATTCCGAGAGATAACAGCCTTCAGAGTTCACCAGGTTAAACAGCACTGGTGAATGCTTGTGTTAGAAGCTTCCCTTGACAAAACTCAATAAAATAAATAGCTAAAAAGTCTCAAGACTGATTTACTATACTACTTCAAGAGGAAATCATGATTACCAAACAGGGGTTCCTCTACTTAAACTCAGATGGAGTTATACCCCAGTATTCTTGCATTACTAGTATATCAGATCATTTCAGGCTAGTCTAAAGGTTGTATAGATACCATTAAGATAAAATGATAATGTTATTCTATATAAGGAGCTTTACACACATCTTCAATAAGTATGTGAAAGGTTTGGAGTTGAACAGCCCAACAGAGTGATGTCTTGGTTGACTTCTGCACTGTAGTTTAAATATTTGTTGCATGTGTAGTTGCTAGTTGTACTTCTTTTCCTGTTTTCAATACAGATGCAGTCAATGGGGATCATCAGCAATTCGTTAAATGGAATGACATCATCTGAAGCTGCTGGTTTACCAATTAGTAATGAAGCAAACATGATGAGTGACTCTGACTTTATTCACTGTTTCAGAAGAGACTCCAACAAAGTGCAAAGCTACTTAAAAATTCTTAAATGTAGGATTATGCCAGAAAACAGATGTTGAGTTGTAATCTCTTGACAAGTAGTCTTCAGCATGTTGTTTATAAAGATGGAAAAATGTAATTCATAAATTATCACACTTACAGTAATTTTAATAGGAAAGTGGTTTCGAAATTCTCTGGCAGCTACTTGACACGGCTGACCTATGCATCTGAAATACTAAATAAAGCACCATGTGTGTACGTGGGTTAACGCACCAGATAAAAGCAGTACTCTACCAGTAAATAAATGAGATGCCCTTGCACGTTACACTGTTAGAGATTATATTATGGCTGGTTCACAGTTTAGTTATATACATAGTTGAAAGTAAAATTCAGTTGGTTAAACCTTGGTACAATTACATCTACATACTATAAGTAAAGTATATTTTTATGTTAAAAAATGTTTCTCCCCATTTATACATACATACATACCTGCAGAACATTGCTTGGCACTGAAGAGTTGTATTGCTGTCCATCAGTTCATGTAACTGCCGGGCCCACGGCAGACTTTTATGTTCACATCATACTTCTTACTAACTTCTGTGGGCTTTCACATGTGCCCCATAAGGTCTGCTTCCTAGCACTTTTATTCATTTTTAATTTATATTTATACTATTTAATTTATATTTATAGTAATTTATTAATTTTTAATTTATACCTCTAATGGCTTCACTGATTTCCGTGGAAACTCCTAAAGAAACAGTTTCTATATGAAAGGTAAGTCAGAATTCTGGTCCAAATACTATTTCAGTCCAAGGCCTGAGCATGGCTGATGTAGCGATAATTCTCCTTCCCATAACACATCCTGACCCAGGGCTTGGGTTTCACAGCACTGATGACAAACTCCATAGCAAATAAAAGTCTGAAAGCTCTCAGATATTTTATAGCAATTACATTTTCCTAGCAGTGGGGTGGTGCTGATGGCTGTTTATAGAACAAAGCACCTTTGCATTCAGATCCTGAGGCATCTGAACAGCCCTTTATAAGTAGCATGGATTTATGTTTAAGATTCTTGACTATTTCATCCCTTTATGCTCTTTTCTGGCCTCCCCTGATCTTGATGATTGTTGACAGTAGCTGGAGCTCAGGCTGCCAAGAACGAAGAGTAAAATGCTGATGACTATTTAATAATGATACTGGATGTGGGCTTGAGAAACTCA
>NW_010565958.1:4675-31225 GCF_000687285.1 Phaethon lepturus
GGAACAACCTTTTCAGTTACACCTCCATAACTGCTGATATCCTCAGATATCTAAGACAGCTGATGTACTTTCTCTGCTAGAAGCTGTGAGTGTTCACAATTCCTACCTGGTCCCTGCTGCACCAGGTGTGGCAGAAATGCAACGGGTTATATGGTGCCTGCCCTGAAGAAGTTACTAGCTGCAATTCCTCGAGCAGTAAGATACTACAAACACGTAACAAAATAGCAGCATTCATGCGCAAATTTTGAAGACATTCTAGAAACAAAACACAGCTCCACATTGAGTAGAGGAAGGCTCCTGCGGGCAAACAGACAGACCCAGATTGGGTTGCCCACTCTGCCTGCGGCTGTCACTGAAGGTGTAGTAGTGATGTAGCAGTGATTAATGGTTGTAGCATCCAGCCCGTCACCCAGTGCAGCCGCAGCCCCGGAGCGCAGCAGCACGCTGACGTGTGTCTCCTGGGCCAGCAAGGGATTATTCCTGTCTCTGAAATGCTGAAACGGGGCAAGTGTGCATTCATTAAGGAGAAAAACGGTGTTAGGGTGTAATCCCTCTACACCCCGGCAGAGCCGGCGTTGCGGACAGGAAAGGTGACAGACACAGGAGGGGTTACCGGGCCAAACGAGGCGGACAGAAGGACGCTCCCTCCAGGACCAGCAGTGTCCGCCCTGTCCCATCCCACCCCGTCCCCCGAGGACCCCGGCCAGGGCTGCCACACTGTGCCCCAAGGGCGGGACGTGGCCCCCATGGGTAACTGGTGGCCATGCCCCCGTGGGCTGGTGGTGGCTGTGGCCCCAAAGGTGGGAGGTTGCCCTGTTCCTGTGTGTGGTGGCCATGTCCCTGCAGGTGGTGGCCATGACCCTGCAGGCAGTGGCCATGGCCCCACGGGTGGGGGAATTGGTGGCTCTCAGAATGAGTTGCAAGGTGACTCAGAAATCAACCGTAATGGCTACCAGGAACTTCCACAGTAGGGAAGACAGCCCAGGGGTTGTGGTTGAGGGTCAGGTGGAAAACGTGTTGCAAATGGAGCAGATCATAAAAATAATTCTGATCTCCTTCAACAAGCAAAACCCTGGGAACGTTTTGCTGTAGAGAAATAAAAGAACAGAGGAAATGAGGAAGCGGTGCCACAGGAGGAACAACAGTGCACCGATGTGTTACCCGCAGCCATTCGTACTCGTTGGTGTTACATTTCAAGATTTGTCTTTGGCTGAAGCGAGGTGCGTTGGTAAAACAAAAGCCTTCCTTCCTTCCGTCGACATTGCCTTGCTTCCTCTTTTGATTGAGAAAACAACTGAGCAGTTGGCTGAAAAGGGCATGTTTTTCTCTATGGCCACCAATGCCTCAAATAGAAATACCAGTGGTGGTTGTTTTTTTACACAGGGGACTACTTCATCTCCTGCAGGATTTCTCTCCAAGACAGCAGCGAAACTCGTCAGGAATATTTGAAAACGTAAAATTGTGCACTACAATAAAATGCTTTGGAGTTTAAGAATGTATCATTTTTCTCTGTGAATATTAAGAGAAACAAGTGTGAAAATTAATGGAACATCAGAAAATCAGGATGGTCTTCCAGTTAAGCGCTGGGCTCGTGCAACAATCTGTAACCATGTATGCTATAGGTAAGTCATGGTGTAATTTCAGTTTGTGGAACAACATGTTTCCAATAACTTTCCTTGTCAGCCAAACAAATTTAAGAATTAAATTTGATATAAAAGATATTTTTATATATCTTAATTTTTTTTCAGACCTTATTACATGAAGTGTTGCAGGATAGCCCCAGAATATTGACATTTTTGTATAGTCCAATTCACTTTTTTAGTTATTAGAAGTTGCCTTTGTATGCTAGAGATTTTCTTGTCATAACTTTACCATTTTTTTCAGGATGATGAAGGATGTGATGGAGACACTCTCAGTGGCTGAAAATTCATTTTGTTTCTTTCATAATGTGCTAAATGGCTTTGATTGATAGTGCATCTTAAATTTAGAGTGAATGTGATACGTGGTGACGTTTGCATGATAGATTAAGTGACAGATGTCACAAGAGAGACTTGTAGTTTAACTCTTATCTAAAAGCACATGATAGCAAAGCAGAAACAAAAGGAAACAGACTTTGAATGATACACATTAACTTTCAGCTACCTCATATCACATTCAAATGTTGACATGCAAAGAAAAAAATTACTTGGAAAAACTTAAGAATTTCTCAAGGGCTGGATGTCTACAAAAGGCGAGATGTCTGTGTGTTTGGGCAAGTACAGGAGGATCACTGTTGAGATGTTGCCTTGTGACATCCCCATCCACCATGGCCGGCTTCATTGCTTAGAAATGCAACCAGTATCCATAGGAAACCAAGGAGTGGGAGTTGCTGTTTTCTGGCAGCTCATTTAGGTGCGAGCCCACATGGGGAGCATCTCAGATCCAAGCTTATGTACCTCGGTGTATCTTACACAGCAGCAGTCACCAGGCATGTAACTTAGAAGCAGATCATTGAAGCCTTCTATAGTCAAAGGCAATTCCGTTCACTGTGCACCTTTCTCTGCAGGGGCCTTTTGGTCTCCCCATCATCCAAAACTAAGTCTCAAGTTAATTGAGCCCCAATTTCTCTCCAGGCCTTTCTTAGGGCACTGAATTTACAGCTAACTTGCTTGAAATTGGTTTGTCTTCCCTTCTAGTTTGTGACAATCAGTAACGCCCTTGTTGGTGAGAGGGTGCTGAAGCATGTGAATGTACTTAATTTATGTCGGTCTTTTGACTGTGGAACATATATTCATCAGAGGAGCTGTGTGCCTACAGTGATGGCAACTGGTATTTAAAACCCAGTACCAGTAAATCACAGTGGATAAAACAAATCTGATGTATTACTGCAGCTCAGGAGTGACATTTGACCGTTGTACTATTGTTCTGACACTGAAGTTAGTAATGCAGTTTTGTGCCTTAAAGCAGTCCTGTTCTCCTAAGCAGATCGTAACAATTAATTCCTGTTTGGCAAAGAATCAATAAAAACAAGAGAACCTTTAGAAAATTATTTTCTACAAGAAATCTGTACAACCAAAGTGTAAGTAAGTGCTGACAAAGGTGCAGTCAGCAAATCCAGCTTTTGGCGATGTTATATGAGGTCTGTGGAGGAGCTAGCTGGCCTCTCATGTTCACAGTCTCACGGTTGTTTACACACAGTAAAACATGACTGTGGCTGTGCCTGATGTAGACCGGCATAACCTGCATCATTTGTGATACCTTTTAAAGGACCAAGAGCCAGATGTAGAAATGGAAATCAGCACCTTCTTGTTAGGTATCAGAGAAGCTCCTTGGAGTGCCTGACCTTAAGAACAGACTTTCAAGATCCACATTCAGACCCACCTGGAGGATCTCCAATAGGTGGGGTGAGAAAAGTTTCGTGAGGCTGCTCAGTTGTGCAGCAAGATCCCTCCGTCAGCAGCACAGCCTGAGGGCATGGGAATCTGCAGCTCAGGTAACAAAGCGAGTCTCAGCCCTTTCTCCCTTTCCCTGTTGTATTCTGCATTACATTAGCACTGATAAGTTGCCAGACTAAACAGAGAGGTGCCCAGCAAGTATAAGTATCGGCATTGTTAATGGCCTCTGAAGAGGTGGTTTTATTCGTTGCCATTTGGAATTTGAGGTACCTGAACTCTGCCCAGCCCCGGGATCCCAACAAATGTCCTTCATAATATTCTACAGCTTGGAACTACAGTCTCAAAATGCCACACATAGGAAATACCTCGGATAGATACCCTACAGCCATGCTGGAAGGTCATCCCCCAGGTCATGTATTTGAAGTCCAAGTGATATGTTGCTGGTTTTAACTGTGAGATGACATGTGTAACTATCATCGCATCACTCCGTAACACCAGACGCATTCTATGCCCTACACTTCTGCAGTGTGCCTCTCGTGAAAGACGTCCAAAACCTGCTGGGGATTTTGCGTATAATTTGTGCTTTGTTCTTTTATAACTAGTATGCATACATTATTTGAAGAAAACTAATACTTGCTACGTGATCCTTCACACAGAAAAGACTGGCACTGTAACTGTATAATATTTTTGTATTCATACTGGGTGCTCTTTCTCACCAAGTTTTCACAGTATGGACTGAAAGGGAAACTTCTTTAAACAGCTTAAAATGAGAGGAACCAAGGTTGTATGTGTCATGGGCCTAAATACATTTTGACTAATTGACTCAGACTATTTTAGGTATAATTCAAAATTCACATGTATACTTTTAGGGTTTTTAAGAAAGCTTGATCAGCATTTTCAAGTAAAGAATGTTTTATCTGGCCTGTTGAAACTTTATTCTAGCTGTGGAATAAGAATACTGGTAGGAGGTGTTAGGAGATTTGGAAGGCCATGAAATGATGCAAGTTTTAATAGACTACAGTGAAACCAGAACCTGCTCAATTTAAAACACATATAATAACTGTGAAACCAATTCTGCATGAACCTTGCTTGATCTTTGCCTCAGTGAGATATCCTTCAGCTGTATTCTGTTTAGCACATCAGCTCAGTTTTGACAGCAGTTCATATTCGGTGCTTGCAACACCATCAACTGAAAGAATATCCCAGGGGGGCACTTTGAATCCCATCTCCCCTTGCCGTAAGCGTTGCTTCTAACACTGACGCTCAACTGACTTGCAGTAAAAGAATATGAGTAGCTGTGAAGACTCCCTTTCCCTGAAAGTCGAGATGGGAAACTCTAAATGACCCCCACTGTACACTGATTTCCTCCAAAATGGGAAGCACTAATGAATACCCCAACACACATGTACCTCCACTTCAT
Organism: Phaethon lepturus; assembly: GCF_000687285.1. Classification (NCBI taxonomy): domain Eukaryota; kingdom Metazoa; phylum Chordata; class Aves; order Phaethontiformes; family Phaethontidae; genus Phaethon; species Phaethon lepturus. The sequence continues at coordinate 9,470 of NW_010565958.1, forward strand.
AATTTGACGGTAATTTGGAAATACCTGCATGCCTTTCATTGTAGGCAGACACTAGGAAATGCCACTTCAGAAGAATCTGGGCCACCAACACTTGCCAGTCCTTGAGGTAGGAGCTAGTCAAACAGGGCAGGACTACGACTTCAACAGGACAAGCAGAAAGTAAATTCATCCCCATGTACATGTACACAATCTGTCCATCCATCACTAAAGGTTTTAGGCAACCTATGAGTTGGTTCTGGGATTTTGAACTGCAGGACAGGAATAAACTTCCCACATTACTGAATGGCATGTAATGCATGGCATACTAAACATGTTCAAGTGCCTTCTGAGGGTAGGTATCTAGGCAGCTTACACTAATGAGGATTTGTAACCACAGGAAGAAATGACTTCTGAATTTTTCTGTCATTTCTTTTTTCTTTAAAACAAGCATAGGAAATTACATGCACAGAACGACATATAGTGCAAGCCTAGGACTGCACAGCTGACCGCTTAGAAGGCAGGACGTGCACAAGGCAGGATACAAAACTCACCTGATCATGCATGAAGTTTATGATACAAGCTTCATCACTGCAATCTCAAGTTTTTTAGCTGCAGATGTATCTAAACCTCACCTCCCAGATAACACAATGTAACAAGGGGAATAGTAAATCATCTACCAAAAGGTAAAATGTTAAGTAACAATTGTATGGCTTTTTGAAAGATGTACAACATAGTTCAAAAAGCTCTGGAGCTCAAGGCAAGAATAATTAGAAACATTCATGGCATGCATGATAAGGAAAGCCAGACTAGATTATCATAATCATCTCTTTTGACTGTAAAATATATGAATCTGCCAGAAATTAAATAGTCCCTATAAAACAAACCATAACATTCTCCAAAAGGTTTTGCTTGTAACATAAAATACCTTTAGTCTTTCTTCTCAAAGGTATCCATAAATGTATGATAAAGAAAGTTTTGCTCCTGTTTTGAGTGACAAAGCCTTGCAAAAAAAAAAACCCTTAAATTCATAGAGTGATTTCCTTAAAGTGGATGAAGCAAGCAAATCATTTTAAATAAAGCAGTTTTAATAATATTATTATAATATTTCAGGCTACTTGTAGTATACAGAATATTGTCCTGTCTCTGATACAGACATACACTAATGTGTACTTATTGGCACCAGTTTAAATAGGAATAAATCAGGAATAAGGCTACTGTGGTATGCCATCTCCTTAAGTACTTCTCTGAGACAGCTGTAGTGGCAGTTTTTCCAATAATAGTTCTGTTGCTTAGTGCATTTGGGCTACAGTTCTGCATATCACCATTACAGTTTTGAAATACAGAAGAGATTACAAGAGATTGCACTAACAGTCTGACGAAAGCCACTGAAATTCAGAGTTAAGAATGCTGGAAGGTTCATCCATAGGAAAAAAGATAGGAGCTGGTGAATTGCATTTCCCAATACACATTCAAATCAAAGTGATTTAAACACAGACTATTTTATAGGATTGGTTGGTTATCTTTTACTGTTGCATACTTTACTAGGGTTATCAGCTGTCTAATAAAACTAACTGAATATTGATCTAGGTGAGGACAGATGGAGAAAACATACTAAAAATGTTTATGTTTATCTAATATGAACCTATTTCAATAATGAATTTCAAAAAGAACTCAAAGCAACTTACTACCTTGAGGGAAACAAACAGGTTTATTCTTATCTCGTGCACAAAAGGAATTAATTGGTCTGACTGCAATGAGAGATAAAAGTGATTCTCTATCAGTGTGTTTTTAATGAATATTGTACACAGCGCAAATGTATAAATCAGAGCACAACTTCAGCTTCATGGTCTTCACTTCATTTTACTTACCATCAGTTCCTATTTCACTTTTAAGGTCAGTGCAAGACTGGAAAAGACACAAGAAAAGACCGAGTATTGAAGAATACTTCTTAAATCATTAGTTGTTTGTCATTTTAATGGTGTTAGGCTTTAGCAAATTTATAAGGCATGAACTAGTTAGCTTTACAATGTCCAAATATTGTTAGTCTTACAAGACTGCTCATTCAAAGCCTGTGCTCTCCACTCAATTTACAAACTGCCCCTATTTCCTTAGGCTGATGATGTAACTGCCTTATTTGCAGTGTCTTGGCCAGGACAGAAATACAGTGGGCTTTGCGATGAATTTGCTCTTGGAGGTGGTTGTGTACTAGTCAGTCTTTCAGAATTTCCTGGAGAATTCTCCCTCCACCTTGGACTTGCCTGCTCCTGAGACACTTCCCACACAGATGGGCACGGGGAGGTAAAATTCATGGCGGATCGTGAGAGGTAGTTCTCCTGAAGACCTTCTTCTTGGAGGCACCTGTTTGAAAGTACTTCTTTTTCTTTGGAGTTTCGCCATTTCATCCTTCGATTCTGAAACCAAATTTTCACCTGTTTGCAAGTTAATGAGAGTTCATTATCATTCTTTTCTTTAAACAACTTTGCCCTAACAAAGTTTTTTTTTTCTTTACATCCCCTTAGTTTAATATTCCTTCCTTATTCATTGTTAGAGTAGATCTAGCGAAGCTGACTGATTGACATTATCTGAAGATTTTCCCACTACAGCTGGGCCAAATACTCCTTGACTTTCATCACCTCAAACATGTGGTTATTTGGCTTAGACTGGAAAAAGGACAGCCCAGTGGCTAGGGATAGAGCAATTTCCTATAGCAACATCCTTCTAGACAGAAAAGGATTCTCAGAGTAAATTAGCATCATCATTAACAAAACTAAATGATATTACTGGTGATGTGATAGCTTTTCTATTTAAGAACTTTTCTATTTAAAAGCAGCTCTAAGAACTATTGACTGTCCCATTCACAAGCATAGCTAAAACCAGCTTGGCCATATAGCTTCAAAATGTCTGTTGTGGTATTTGACACAGTAGTGAGGATTTAAAGACATTTTGTCTGCCTGACTACAGTTTTCCAGGAGCTGTCCAGACTCCACGTGTTTTTGAGGTAAAATCAATTTTTCAAAAACTTTGAGTTTGCAAAGCTTGATCACAAGTGTTCAAAGGCCTTTATGAAATGCAGGGAAAAGCCTGGGGAAATACACATCTAGGAACCGTTTTTTCATAAACAGAAGAAATGGAGGGGGGATTGATCAATCAAATTATCCTGATGTGTTCTATTTTCCTTTAAATTGTGCATTTAGTTCTAGTATTCAGGTACTTGATATGAAGACAAAGGGGCTATGATGTCAAAGGTTTGAGAATAATTGCCTTAGATGGCAGGTACCTCTGACCAGCACAACTGGTGAGCAAATTGAAGAAGTAACCTTCACAGTTACTGCTGTTCCTTTCATGAGGAAAAAAAATTAAAAAGACATGGATATCATCTGGTCTATCAATATAATGAAATTATTTTCCTGTAGTCGTAGTTGTTATCTATGCATCATTCCTTTTTTTTTACTCCCCCAGGCTCTCTTGAATATCAAGAACACAGAAGAAAAACTCAAGGAAATAATTGTAATATTAGGAATTTGACTACATATTGGGAAAATTTTAGGCAGTGCATTGGTGACTGTAATTGCACATTTTCATTGAAATAGTTTATCCTGCAGAGATCACAGCTCTGTTCATCACACTGAGAAGCACTACACTGTGCTGCTTTTTTTGTTTATAGTTGCAGTGCTTGTGATGGAGTCAGAGACATTCAGGTTGCAAGGAACCACTAGACCACAAGACCTAACCTCCTGTGCAAAGCGGAGCCAGCCGCCAAGTTGGATCAAATTGTTGAGGGTCTTGTCAAGTTCTGAAAACCTCCAAGATAAAGTGATGAGAGCTCCCATCACCGTTCCCAGGCTTTTCTGCCCCCCAGACAGCTTCTGCCATGCATATCTCAAGCACTTTCATTCCTGCTGCATGCAAGTAAATAAAATTGCACTGTCACTCTCTTTCAGCTGTACAGTAGACATCTGCATCTACTGCAGCACTCCCAGAATCCCACCTGCCAGCAGCTACCGTGTTCATTTTCTGCTGTTACATGCCCGCACAAACATTTTTTCCAGCTTCTTTCAGGTTTTGTGCTCTTCAAGCCAGGTACTTTTCCTTTGGTTTTATCTGCAGCTAGGTCAAGGCCCTGAGATTCCAGATTGGGCTACTGCCACTCGGCACCACCATTAACATACTCGTTCAGTTAGAACACTCACTGGAGGTATTGGACCCTCAGCCAAACTCTGAGGTCCTGCAGTAGGCCAACTCAGACTCATGTGAAAAATCCCATGAATTGTGAATTGGTAGGTGAAGTGGGAGCATTTTAGGAGGTCACCTGCAAAATGTTTCCTTCTAGAGTTTCTCTCAGCTCCAAGGATCTCTTTCCTTGTGCAGCTAAATTTGTTTCTGTAGGGATGGTTGCCTGTCTCTTGGGGCAGAATTGTTTCAGAGCACTGCTGTTGATTGCATTGTCACTAGCTGTTCATCTGTGAGTGCAAAGGGTGCTCACAGGAATGCAGGAGGACTCTATGCTCTGCTATTTTCTGCCTGGATCACTGCCTATCAGGCAATGGGATGGAGCATAGTTCCCTACCCCAAAGCTCCTGGAGGGGCTCTGTCAGACAGCAAAATGGGAGATGGAAATGAAATGCAGAGGTCACATTTCTCCCACTTTCTGTGAAAATGGAGCGATCAACTTTTGAATTTACACCTTCAGGAAATAAACTAGGAACCTGTTCAAGCATTCCTTGGTTAAAACTGCCATTGATTTACTGAGGTCTTTGCTCAGTGAAGGAGCTCACGGCTGCCCCTGGGCTGTTCAATTTTCATCCTTCAAAGCCATTTTAAAGATCTCTCCTCAGAAAGACGAAGTCACAGATGTTCTGTCATTCCTTACCTGAGACTCCTTTAGACCCAGGTTAATGGCCAGTTTCTTCCTGTCTGTTTTACTGATATACTTCTGCTTCTGAAACATTTTCTCCAAAGCTTTCCTCTGGTCTTCAGAAAAGACAGCTCTTCTTAATATACCTCTCCGGGCTTTGGAGTTAGACTCCTGGGTCAGAAGAGGCAGGACACTTTCCTCTCCTAGTGGAAATGGATGAGAGTTTCACATAATATCTAACACATATCAGAGAAATATTAAGTGCTGTTCATTACAATGCCAGCAGACTACTGTCCCACTTTTGATTTGTTGGTGTTATAAGTGTGTCGTAATGCTTCAGTCATGTTCATTAAGGACTAAATCCTCACTTGGATCTAGAGGTGTTGTCAGTGGTCAAAAGTCTCCCCTTGACATGGTAAAAAGTAAATCAGATGAGTTCATAGAGGAACATTCACACAGAACTCATGCTACTGTAAAATTCAAATACAGTCAGGGAGAAACTGTTCCACTTTCCTTTGCATATTATCATCAATGAGTAAACTGCAGTCGGTTTTCCTAGGAGTTTATTTTCTCCTTGTGTGAAATATAGAACTAGATAAAAGTGGTCTGTAATACTGATTCAAGGACAATAAATAGGCTTTCTTTAGTTTTGTTTACTAATGAAAGGCTTTCAGAGTGAACTATTTCTCAGAAAATCCCTGGCCATTCACTTACTCATTCTGGAAACTGCAGCAATTTCTTTACTACAGGATTTGGGGAGTACTTGAACTTACTCCTTTGAGACTGGTTTCTAATCCTTTGACATCTCATAGCAAGTCCTGGGAAGGCAGTTTTCAATGAATCCAATCACATCCCCTTGATCCATGCCTAGAGGGAACCCTACCCTGGAAAACAGCCTCAAAGCTGGGGGAAAGAGCTGCAGTGGAGAAGCAGAAGCATTTGTATTGTCCCTTCATTGGCTTCACAAGAGCACAGAAAATCCAAATCCAGATAAATCTCTTGCCTTCCTCACACCCAATAAAGCCTAAAGCCATAGTACTTTCCCATGCTCCCTCTCCCCTAGAAGGATGTGGAGTATGGGGAGCAGTCCCTGGTGAGGCTTGGCATGCCTCCAGCACTCCCAGCTTCCCCAAAGGCTTGCCCAGGGAGCCGTACCAGAGGCCAGCTGAATAGGGCCTGTCACCGGGTGTTGGATGTGATAATTGCACGGCAGTTGCAAGCAGGCCAGGAAAGAGCTGCCCCTCGATTCAGAACCTGTGCCATGGCTCTGTAGCCACTGACACCTACGATCTTTCTGTGAGAGGGCAGCCACGAAGCTTTGGTGTGCACCACATGCAAGTTAGACTCTACAGATAGAAGCTGTCCTCCTGTTGTCCACCTTCCCAAGTACATGGGCCAAGATTGCCATCCCAGTTTATAGTTACAGCAGCTGCAAAGGTGTGCTGCTGTTTGATTTCTGCCAAGGATCATTTTCATATCAAAGCCAATGGCAAAATTCCCATGTAAAGCAGATTTTCTAAAAGATTGCACATTCTTCCATGAAAAACTCTATCTATTCTAGTCAGCTGTAGTGGGGAGGGGTAGAGGGTGTAAATAAATTTGTTCAATAGATGTAATGCTCTTGAAAATACTAATTAAATCCAGATGCAGCTTTCACAAACTGTTTCTTGGGGCTACACCACGTTTCAACTTCTGTGTATCTTTATGTGTTTCTTTAAAAACCCACAGAGAAACAAACATATACTGAGAATATTGTAGAACTGTGTATGTACAATGGTGAGAAACTGAAGTGTATATGTGTATGTCTTGCAAAGTTGACTAAATATTTTTGTGGTGCATATGTGACTGGTTTGATATTACATACATTACCCCTGTATCCTGCCTCACTGTGACCAGTAGAGGAAGAATATCAGAAGCTGAGCAGGCGTACAATGATCCTTCCCTAAAATACACTGCCACTGTCAAACTTTACTGATTTAGGGACCATTGAATTCTGCTAGACATGCCTTTTTTGAATTTTTCTACACTTTAGGAACCCATCTTTATATTTGTCTCCCATAACAGCCTGTGGCAAAAAGTGACTATTACGATTTAAAATGTTACAGTATAAATAAGTCTAAATTTATACAGTTGTATTTCAATTTTCAAAACTATATTATATCTGAGACCAGATACAAAAATCATAACCTACTGGTTACTATCCTGGTATTTATGACACAGTGAGACACAGTCAGACTCCATCCAAACCAGAATAAACTATCTGCTGAACAAAAGTCAAAATACCACAATGGAGGTTTCTGCAAAGGGAACCCAGGTTCATATTTCTCTGAGGAGTGCATAGTCCCCTCATGACCCCCACCATGAGCTCCCATCCTGCCCAGGAAGCTGGGGGCAAACACTGGCCCTTCTTCCTCAAGCATGTTTTCTCTCCTTCTTACTTGAATTTGGTGAATTTAGATACCTTCTTCCAGGTAGCCTCTGAGCAGTTTCTGATGAATCACCAGCCATTCTCAAGTTTACTGGAAGGTATAGTCTGACAGCAGAAGAGCTGGTACCTTCTCTCATCCCCACCATGGGAGATGAGAGACACCAGCGAGGGAAGAGGCGTAACAGGGTTGGTCCTTGCCTCTTGGCCTCCATTCCACAATGGAGTTGTCAACCAAGGACAGAGGACGCCAGATTATGTGACCCCTTAAAATTTGTCTTGCCTGGCTGGTTGTTAACAGTCAATCAGCAAAGAAACAACCTCCTGCCAGAGCCCTGAGGTGCCAATTAATTCCCGTACAGGCAATATGTAGGGTACAGCTTAACACCTGTATTAGACTAACTTAATAGTAAAGAATCTACACACTCCAAGGCGCAATATGTGACTCATTTTAAAAGATTAACTAAACAAAACTTAATGATGTGCAGAATGCTCACAAGCATTAGCAAACAGTCACTAAGTCAAAAAATTTGAAACTGGTGTTTGGGATAATGAATGCCCAACTGATTAGCCTTGAGAATTTTTTTTAAGAATACCCCATATTCCAAAGTGCATTCTGACTGTTCACACAAAACCTGAATTTTGGTTTGTGGATTAGAGGATTTTTCAGTACGTTGGGATAGGCAGTTGTCGATACATTACAACAATTCTACCAAAATGAAATAAGTCAGTTTGCAGCCTGTCTCTCTGTATGTGCATGAAAAGGTTTAGTGCTCTGCTGACATAAATGTGAATCTGTTACCAACTATTTCCTATGTTGCTGGTTTGATTTTTGTTTTGTTTTGGGTTTTTTTTAAGTCTTTCCTTTGTATCCTAATATATAGTGATAAATGTCCTCTTAATCTGTGGAACAATCTTCATTTGCCTTCATGGCACAGACCACCTTGAAGGAGCAAGTAAAAGCTTTAGTCATGGTTTCCATTTTTTCATTTGAATTCAATACATTCTAGTTAAATGGACAATTAATAGGTCACTTCCAAAATAGTAGTGTATCAGTCCTGGTTAATAAACAATCCCCACAGTTGATAATGGGCCTATGTATTCAGCAAGTCCCTGTATACACTCAGCTCATCCACTAAATCCCTTTTCAGGTAGACAGGGTTATATGGGAAGATGAGCTAGAATGAGTCTATAAAAGTCAGTTTCATTCACTGCTTTATTTTTCAGTCAAGTGCTTTAAATGGTGTCCAGAAAATCTCTTGGAATGTGAGACAGGAGAAAAGACTGGCACATAGAGTATTGCTTTATGGCCATACAAAAGGGCAACTGACCCTTGCCCAGGCCTTTTCAGTGTGAAATGGTTCCTAAAGTTCATCTGCACAGTGAAAAATTGTGGTGAGGTCGCGTGTGGATGAGTAAAGTGAAAGTGGTGATTGGTCATGGTGCTGTCAGCCATTGTGGGAGAGCCAGGGCCATGTAAAACGCTCTGTGGGAAAGTGTCAGCCCCCTAAAGAGGTGCTCAGAAACTTGCAGCTCATTAAACTGCCAGCATTTGCTGCCTCACTTGTCAGGAATCATTCAACTTAGCAACTGCCCTTCTGAAACATTCATAAAACACATGCACATAGTCAGGAAAGGATTGAATGCAACTGTGATAAAAAAGTATATGCTAGAGCATGCATAAGCTCCAATTTTCATTCGGATTTGAGATGTGATTTGTGCTTTTTCTCTGTTTTGAAGGTTGAGGAAATGCTGCTTCTGTTTGTATACCTGAGCCATAAACATGTAAAAGCATGAAAATCCATCCTTACACTATGGCACGCAAACTTCACAATCAAGGTTAAATTTAGATTTGGATTAAATGGAAGTGCGTTCCAGGTCTGAATCCTGAGCGTATAGTGTATACTGGCCAAAATTCTCTTCAACTTACTTCTTCGTTTTTTTACTTCTAATTAAAAAAAGAAAAACAAATTAAGCTTGTATATGCATTTGACTGCTACAAAAAGAATGATTGTTTTATTTAAATAATGCTAGGGCTTCCTGAATCATAATTTATCCCTACCAGACTTTAAAATGCAGCATCCATTTTAAGATCTTTCAGCTCTTTTCTTATTTGCAAATGTTTATTGACACTGATTTTTAAAAGAGTTACTGATTTTAAAGAATCTTTTCCAGCAAACTGAAAACAAGGAGCTTTCCTAGGTTAGCTCTGTCTGGGTGTCTCAATGGCATTAGAAACCTCTCACAATTGCTCAGTGTACTTAAGTTTGATAAATCTTTGGAAACCCTCTGAATAGGATTGCTGTGATTTTACTAAGGAATTAGCTGCTGCCATTGCATCACCAATTAGTTTTCCAGAACACATTAAATCCTGCTGCTTTGGTTTACAGAATAACTCAAGCATTACTGATGAAGCATAAAAACTTACTTGGAAAAGCAGTGGGGGATGCAGGGTGCTGACAGGACCCACCGCAGCATGCTGAGTAGAATGGCGGGGCTCGGAGAAAAAAGTGTTTGGAAAGAGCTGCAAAGAAAGCATAGATCTAATTGATTATCCATTGAGCTTAGGTGATATTCGTAACAACAGTCCTCCAAAAAGTCAGTGTGTAAAGTCCTGCCCCACAAGTCCTTTTCCCTTTTTTCAAGATGGTGATATTTTTAAGGCAAACAATGATAAACCAAGTAATTGCTCTTTAATTTAGCAAGGTTATATTACATGCATAGCTTAACTATAATATGCAAAACTCTCAATGCATTTATCACACGAATGAAACTCGTGTGATTTAAAATTTACTTCTGTAATTGCTATAATTATGGGTTTTTTCCTAAATGCTGGGATTGAACGTGTTGTTTAAATAATACATTTTCAAAATAATTAGTATAATGCATCTGAAAAAGTTATTCTAAATAACTCTAGTAAGCATGATATACTAGAAAAACAGAATCTGAAAGTCAGTCCTGTCTCTTCTGCTTGTACTCCAATGCTGTTATTAGTACTCAAACCAATAAGGACTTCAATAAATAAGAATGTTTTGCAAATAAATTCTATAAAATGCAATGACACAATCCAGCTGAGCTCTACAGGCACAGACTACAGGGCCTGATTCTGCTACCCTGATGGTAAATTCGTTCTTGCTGGGAAAGTGCTCTAAATTTAAATAAACCACTTGCTGAAGAAGGCTCTGCTTAATATAATAAAAAATTGTAAAATCATCCCACAGAATTAGGTAATATTTGGTAACATTTCTATAAAATTTTTTTAACCAATTAATCAAAAGTTTCTGTTATGTCTAAAAAGTGCTCACAAATCTTAGAAAGGTCCTCATTATCTAGTAATCCCTTAATTTTTTTCTATAGAGCTCATGGGCTTTTCCACTAATCTTAATTACCTTTTTAAATTTGCTCATACTAGTCAACTATGAAACTTGGAGTATTTTTGTCTTTTTAAAATAGATACGTCATGCCTGCTAGGACTGTATGCTCATAAAATGTATCAAAACGTTTCTGTCCCTTTCCTGTTTTGGTTTAGGTAGAAAATAAACAGCTCTCTCCCCTGTACTTTAGTTTGTCCAAACCTCTAGATTAATCTCCCTGATGAAATAAAAAAAAAAGTAAATGCACACTTAGATTTAAAAAAAAAAAAAAAGAAATCAATAATCAGGAAGAAAAATAGATAAATAGATAGCTGTGTCTAAGCCATGTTGATAATTTTTAAAGGTTTTTCAACTGGGATTAAAACCAAAGATCACTCAAAATTAGGTTCCTAAGCACAATTTAGGGCATCATAATAAGTCTTCTGACCATCAGATCTGCTGGTCTTCCAAAGCAATAAACCATTGATGGTAGAAACCCAACTCTAAACATTTAAAAAATATTTACCTCTATTTTTTTTCTGAATTCATACAAGCTTAGGTGAAAATTTCTTCAACTGTAATGATAAATTCATAAGTGTTTTATCACTACAGCTTTTCATCCACACTTTGCTGTTTCTAATGAAATATAAATATACTCCAAGAGGAACTAATTGCCTATATTTGAGGTGTATGCTTGCAAAATATTTACAAAAAGGAATGATTTACATCAGGCACTAGTATTCTAAAGCTTCTCTTCTACACAAGACCATGAAATGTGGAACTGTGTCCTAAGGAGATTAAGAGAGTCAAGAACGTGCAGCCAAATATTACCTATCCTACGTATCCAAGGGGCTTCGATGCAGCTGGTGGGGTGTATAAATTGGAAAGGATTTGACTAACTCAAGAAGCACAGGAGATGGAGAAGGTAAAGACCAGCTGGATAATCTCAGTCATCCTTCTGAACATGAGTACTTGCTCTTGACAGTATCTTTTATCTGCTGCTAATGTTTTATCTGTTGCAGTTCCCAAACTCCCAGGTGAAGAACTTTTCCTCCCTTCCTTGGGAGGCACATTCCTCATGCCATTATCAAGATACCATTAACAGTGACTTTCCACTTCTAAAAATACAACTCAATATACAGAAAGTGCCACACTCAATTCCTTTGTTTCCTTTCCCCACATCTCAAATATTCCTTGGCTGCCATAATGCCCTGTTCCCTTTAACCATTGCCCCAGCACCTTATTCATGCCATATGATTTTTATCAGACGTGTTGGCCTGTCCTTGATATTCCCTGTTATCGTTTCCTAACTCTCTCCAGTTCCTTGCTCTTTTTTGATAATGTGGTGCTCATAATGATATGGGATACAACCAGGAGATATCTGGATAAATATGAATTGAATAAATTATTGCTTCAGATAGATAGCATGCTCCTGCAAATAAAGATAAAGGAATAGGAAAGCATAGGTTTTCTCCATTCATTAAATCTCTCAACAAGCAAGTTGCAAGCATAAAGATCAGGAGCTGGATAGATGGATCAGAGTCAAAATTTGAGACATTTTGCTCAAGGAAACTCCAAACAAGCTACGTATTTCCATGGATGTTTCTGGCAATGCTTTAATGCACTAGCACAGCACCATGATGCAGACAGTAGAGATCTTGGCACTAATTCTGCTCAAACCAATGGAAATCATGCTTCTGGCTTTCTTGGGCATTTTACTTAATTCCCTCAACCAACTGCTGTCTTTTCTGCCTTCACGGCGCATATCCTTTTAAGGCAGAACATTCGCTTAAGAAATAAGATGCAGGTGATATCCTTATAGAACTCTGAACCAAGTGGTTCCTGAGACCATTTCTCAAGACTCATTTATTCTAGATCCTGTGGAATAAATAATGGCATTATGTCTCCCTAAGCCTATAGCCACCGTATGTCTAGTTTATAAACTTCTTTAATGTGCTCCAGCTACACTGATGCACAAGTGAATTCTACGTTAAGTATATCACACCACATCCCCAGGTCACATCTACTGAAGCCGTTGCACTCAAACCAACATGTAGCATTTACACAGTTACACCAGTAAAAAAAACCTGGCATAATACAGGGATACTCAACTCTACTTTGGAGCTCTATATAGAGAAAAGTGTTAATACTTCAACCTAACATATCCAAGTATATTTTTTATCTTTGATAGAAACAACAGAGAATATTAATTGCATCAAATGGCCTCCACTGTCTGTGTGAAACTGCATTAACAGAATGAAAACTGCTCAGAGAAAAAATTATACATTTAATGTATATGTACTTCAGAATTATACTGTGATTGTACCTGTAGGAATGACACAATACCTATCAGTGCTGAGGACAATATACAGAAAGCATTGTCTCTGCTTTTATTTTCCATTCACATGTATCATGGCCACTCTACCAACATTTGTTGGTCAAGCAAACATTGTTTGCTCTTTGCATAAGGCTGAAAATTGCTTGAAATGTCAGAATATTAGTTCTGTATTTATTGGCCAGAATGAAGTACACAGTAACCAAAAGGTGGCTGTTGCTTCCAGCCATGTGGAGTATACATTACCCAGGGGCCAAATCCTAGTAATTAATATTCAAGATACCTAATTCTTTTTCTGCTTTGCATTCACATTTTACAAAAACGGAGCCTGTGTGGAACTAAGCATTTCACAAGAGACAGAGTTTACAGGTTTAGCTTCACAGATGCATGAAAATGAAGTATCAGAGTATGGTATAAGTGCCTTTTGGCACTCCAAAAATTGCACCATATGCTTTAAAAGAAAATTTATCGTGTCATAAATATAAAAGGATGGAATCCCTAAAATCAAATAAATAATTTGGTTTTATTTTTACATTGTTGCTGCATGTTTAGTAATAATGCTCATTTACATTCAGCTTTGTGAATAAAAAACATTTTACAAACAGACGATAAAATGATACTAAACATGCAAATGGATCTTAAGCTTATCTAGTGCTAAAACCCAGAGATTAGCTCAGATACTGACATTTTAAAATATACTTCCAGCTCTGAAGATATTCTAAATTCCAAAGCCCTCCCATACAAAAAAGTCATGCTGACAGTGGGACCAGAATTTTTCTTTCCAACTATCCACCATTTTAAGAGTAAGGTTCCTAAATACAATTCAGGTCAAATGTGTATGTAATTTTAAAATGCCTTATTATTAAAGACACTGTTTGCTTTTCTTAATCCTACTATTGTAAAATGACTCAGGAAATAATAGTGTAGGCCATTAGCCAGCAGGAAAAGGGGAAGTGGTGAAGGAAAAATTGCTATTTAGGAAAAGTGAACTGATGGTAAACTTCTGCTATTACCCATAAAGGGCTCCTTCACTGCACATGCTGTTAGTTTGTTGGGTATTTTTAAAGCTAGCTGATAAGAATGTGGTATAAACCTGTGAAGAGAGATGAAACAGCTCCAAAGAATGGTTCAGAAAGTTGCCTAGAACCAGCTAACAAGAATCAGTAAGTTCAGGAACAGACACCTCAAGCTGCATGAACACTTTAATTCTCCAAGCATTGCTAAGCCCACATGAACTGCTTTCCACACTGATGCCAAGGCTCCAGCCCTGGCAGGCAAATTAAAAATATCATCATTAAAATGATCCCATTTCATCTAAGAACCTTGGATGGTTTGTAGGCACAAGTAAATGCAATTTCCTACCTACATCCATTCTTGGCAATGATTAAAGCAGGCTTATGCAAAGCCGCAGGAAAGTTCCATGTCATGAAGAGATCCCTGCAAATAGTCCAGCAGCAGGTTAGTGGCCCAGCTGAGTGGCACCATTTCTGCTCCTGAACCACAAGCCCTGGGCCTCGAAACGAACCACAGCTCTGTCCCCAGCAGTGACTGTGTTTAGATTGCAATGTTCCAGCAGCAGTTGTGCACCTCCGAAGCATTTCAGCTGAAGGGCAGCCTCCGGCCATGAGAAGGAAGCAACAGCCGCTGCCGTATCCTGCCAAAGGCAGTCACCACCACATGGACCTGGCAAAACTTACTGCAAGAGCCTGTGGTCCAGCACCCCTCAGAGCTGGCTCTCCTGCACTGCCAACGTCACTGTCTATTCGCCTCCTTTTCATTCCTGTAAAACACGACCGCATGAATGCTCAAAGGAAGCCAAGACAAAAGGGCAGACCGGAGTGGCATATGCAGATCAGTTTTAAAATATTGGCAAATGTTCATAGAAAGGGTTTTTAAGTTCTAAATATGTATTTTAAAATCCTATACAAAAGGCAGATGCGAGAAGTGCGCTTGCATTTTTATGTTGTGCCTCAGTGTGCTTGAAAAAATTAGCAGAGTAGTCACACCAAAAAGGGCTTGAAATGTGCTAACAGCATGATCATCGTTTCCTTACATCTATAGCAATGTAGTGGCTGACAGAGTCACGCTGCAGATCAGCTGAGATCACTGTCAATTTTCAGAGGCATCATTCACATGCCTTACTATTAGGGCATGATTCACTGTGCATGTTTTTCTCCACCTGAGGAAACACCGGTGCCTTGGGCTAGTGACAATGCATGGTCAGATTTCACCTCTTTGACAACCCAAAGCAACAACCAAACCCCACACCACTTGCCAAAGACTCCATGGATCTCCTGGTGTCAGCAGTAAAGGTGGCTTCCACCCTCCCCATGCCTTGTACACAGCCTTGCTACTGAGAAGAAAGATGAGGATCTGGAAAGCTGTGGATTTACCAATTTGCCATTGGCTTTGTCCCTCTTCTTCAAGATGTCCATGCACTAATGTGCCCCAATAATGTGCTTACCAGTTCTTGTCAAAAGGGGCATTACTGCCACTTCTCCATCTAAGAGTTCAGTGTGTTGTCTAAGCTCCTTGTCTGGGCCTCCTGTACAATCAATGAGAAGAGACAAGTAGCTCTATATAATGATTTATCACTTTAAAATAGACATCTAAGAAGGTAAGTTGTGTCATCCTCTGGAGACGTCTTTCTGTATTAACTATGGATTAGACAAGGTGTTTAGACAACTAGATTAGACAAGACACCTATTTTTTATTAAACAGCTGAATTACTATGACATTCTTATCCTCTCACAGGTAACATCAAAGAATACAATCCTCTGTACAGCCATAAAGAGTCTGTAAAAAAGGATAAAATTTCAGCCATAAAGGCACCAGAGTTATCTCTTTGATTTTCAACATAGTGCAATTTGTTTAGAAATTATTTCCTCAAGCAAGGCAAAATTAGGGTCATATGCTGCAAGAGGACAATTCACTGTTTTTTTCAGTGAATTTGCAGCCCTAATTCAAAATTTAACCACAGGCCAAAATGCACCACTTACTGCAGTGGTATGCACTGATTAGCTAAGATTTCCTAACTGGGCCAGTCTTTACTTGTTGCAGTATCGCCAGCTCCAACCAGACAAAAGTCTTAAGATCAGCTAAACATTGTCAGAATGAAAAAATAACAAACAGTGGATCCTTTTAAAAAAAAAAAAAAAAAGAGGTTTTTAGTCTTTTTACATTTGTACAAGGAAATACTTTTACAAGTTGAAAAACTGAGATATTCACATAGTCACGAGATTCCAGAGGTAGGCATTTTAACACCACCAAGTTGTCCAAGGTTCATGCAGAAGAGGTAAAATCCTCAACATACGCACAAAATACCTCAATAGAATTACGTGGTATAACTTCAGAAAAAGGCAGCCTCTCAAAGGGAAACTTTCATGAGCTTTTCAGCACAAAAGCAAAAGCTACTTATGCTCCATCGTGATGACTCACTTCAAAGTAACCCAGCCCAGGTTACTGAAAGTATTTAGGTGCCTCAATCAGGGTCGACATATTTGACATTTGAAACAGCCTCCTACTGCTTTATATACCTGCACTTGTTTTCAATTTGAAAAAATAACTTTCCCAATTCTGCTATGAGTCATGATTGATCACAAAAAGTACCATTTAGAAAAATTACAGTAAGAGCTATTTTGCAGAGCTGCACTGTACAAGGCTGCATAACACCTTCAGTGGGCAACGGAGGCAGAGAACTTGCCTTTCAAAATCCAGGGGAATTTGTTAATGCAAAAAAATCACAGTACAATGAAACCTGAAATCTGCACTCAAGTAGAGAACTTGTCTGATAAGATTAATCTTTATCACATTCATATGTTTTCTAAAAACATGAAAAATACACTACAAGGTTTCAGAAGACCAGCTTATTCTGCAATACTAAATACATTTTACAGAAGTTAATTTGCTAACTGTAACCATGATTCATGCCACCGTTTCCCCTCAGTGAATCACTTTTCTACAAACCCCACTCCTTCTCTTCCCAGTGCAGCTCTGAGATCTTCTGGCACGTTTAAATCTTACTAAGGACCAAACTCGGGATCCTCTTCCTTTCTCAGAGATGGCACAGCAAGGGTCACCAGAGGCAAGAGCACTGCCCAGCCAATGCCCAGATTACCTGCTGAGCCCAGACTGCCAGACTGGTGCCTGAGTCGGAGTATAGCTGGCACCAGTCTGGCTCTGGCAACCTTACAATGAGGACAAAGATTTGTCCTTTAAAAGCCATTTTGCAATCACTCTTAAGGTATGCTGGGCACCCAAAACCGGTTCTATTAAACAGCTCACAAAGTTAACTGGAAGCAGGAAGAGATGCTGCACCAGGGAGAAATGACTTTGCGATTTCGGATGCTTACAGAAACTTCCCTGTCTCCAAAGACAAACCTTTAAAACAACTAATGTGTCTCAGTGCTCCTGGCAATCTGGACATAAGAAAAGATGCCAAATAGATCTCCCTACCCTAAAGAAACTTTCTATGCCCAGAAAACACCATCAAAACAGGAAAATCTTGAGACTTGCTAGTCAACTTGTTACCTAATTGAGTGTAGCACTTTCCAGAGGCTAGTGCAAGCCTAGAGGGAGCTGCGATAAAACACTCAGCTCTTTCCTGCCTTTTATTTTGCTGAAAGTTAGTGTTACGTGTTCCTTGAGGACACACTCTGGCTTCCAGCTGGCTTGAAATCAATAATTAATAAGCATTTATTCATTAAGAGGGGGTCCAAAACAAAGGAAAAAAAATCACTTAATTTCAGTAATTCAAGTATCTCCTCGTTGTTATAAAGAAACATAAGAGTTTTTACTAAAAATAGGTAATAAGGTATATTGATTGAAATAAGAGTGTTACAGGATAGAATTGCTGTCATCATCTGAGGGGGAAAAAACTGACACTGGTCCAAAGACTTAGCCTTGCAGAGGAAGGCTTGGTTTTATCTCCCTGCAATGCTACTGGTTTTCGTATTACGTTAGGCAACTCGCCTTATTTATTTTTGCTCCAGCTCCTCCTCTACACGGTAGAAATCTCTCCAATCTCACTGTCACATTGTCATGATTAAACACATTAAAATGTAAAGCACTCAAATGTTACAGAAAGAAAACCTACATCTATATCACAGAACGAATGTTTATTATTATAAGCCAAATTTATGTTTACGATATACTTGTTCTAATTGCCTCTCTTGTGTTATATGTACTTTATTCTGCTCTATTGTATTCTGACGCTTCAGGCAAAAATCCCATAAACTGAATTTTTCAGCAAGTTTTGCAATGGAAGTATCTCACGGTTACGTTTATTTGTTTCATTGCGTTTTTCAGTTTCCTTTCTCTATTGATCTATCAAAATGCCAAGATAAAAGCAGAAAGACAGATTCTTGCCACATATGACCATATATTCATGGTCATACCACCAGTGACCATATTCAGGCTGTAAAGCACTTACTGTCATCCTCCTCCAGGGCAAATTATTTGAGAAGACCAGAGATTTTCAGAAAACAATTTCAGGTAGCAAAGTAAGTGTACATTTCTCATGGAGGTCACTCTGACCTGGCGTCAGCCAATATTTCTGGAAACAAAGTCACAGGGAAAGATGTGGAACAGACCTCTTTCAAGTGCCTGTGCTACAACAGACTGCATCTCAAAATCCTCTGGATAATTTTCCTATGTCAGAAAATGCTGAGGAAAACTGTCAAGTCTTCTGATTCATCCAGAAGGTAATGATAGCACAGGAGTTCAAGGAGAGGGACCAAATTCCAGATCAGCAAGCAGAAACTGAGGACCTCCTCCACACTTAAAGAGTCCTTTAGTTTGCTCAGAACTTTTACCTGGGCTTACCCTCATCCTTTAAGAGGCAGTGCAAGTATAAGCTGCATAGCTGTAATATGCTTCACTGGGAAACACTGCTTCACAACAGCGCATTTTTAGAAGTTCTTAGCCAGGAAGAACACAGCCTGGGGCATCCAGTGTTTACAAAGCAGAACCAGATTCTGCACTACTCTACCTAGTCAGGGCTGCAAATACACACTGTATGCAAAGTTCTCACAAAGCAGAAGGCAGCATTATGTATATATTTTATCAAGGCAAAATGTCTTGAAAGAGAAGAATCAGCTCCATAGCACATAGGTTAGGAAAAACTCGGTTCAGCTAGACAGAAACACGGTGCTCACCATGCCCGCTGGAGCCGGCGGGCCCAGTTCAGTGTTTCATCACCAGCACTGGAGCTTCAGAGCAAGATGCCAGAAAGCCCGTGGGAATCTCAAGCTGGCATAAACTGGCATAACGTTGCAGAATGCAAGTGTGTTTATCATCTAGCAATAATTCTCCTGCTTTTCCTTCTTAATTTTATGTAATATGCTGCTTGTTCTTGTGGTTGTACTCTTAAGTCAAAATAAACTAAATTCATTTTAAAAACATATGGTTTACTTACATTTAATTTTTTTTAAATCAGTGTAACGATGGAAAGAGATAATTTTAATCTTTTAGAGACAACATAAATATATTTCTTTCAAGGCCACTCATTAGATGATATATCTTATGGTGTGATACTTTGAAAGTGCTTTTCCAGTTTTTCATTTAGGATAATTTTGGAGAACTTAAAATACGTATGCAGATAAGAACTTTAAATGGTCAAACTAAATCCTTTGAAACCTGTAGATTATGGGAATGAACACTTGCCAATAAAACTGTGCTGCTGAAGAGTTACAAAGGAAAAGCTATCACGACCAGATGTCACAGATCAAGAGTGCCATCCCACTTGGTCTCCTTTGCAGCCATGGATAAGAGTTTTCCAGTTTACAGAAAGAATACAGGATTTTCATTCTTTAGCACTTTCATGAAGTGTTAAAAGGTACCTTAAAATGGAGTGCTTTCTTCATGTCTTTCCTTGACAGATGTAGTAGATACATCTTGTTTTTGGAACTGTAGAAAGGTTCAGCTTATTCAGTCCCTGGTGTGATTTTATTATTCCTTCTTTTCTGAGAACTTTTCGTGACCTCACCAGAATTTGGGACTACATGGGAAATACAGATTATGGATTCAGAAAAATCTGATATTTTTCAATTCTCTTTTCTATAGCATTTTTTTAATTTTAAAAATCCTTGATTACGCCAAGCTAGTATGTTAGAGCACTTTTAGTCCCTGCATGATCTATAAAGCACTTGCTAGTTCAGAAAGATTAAAAAAAATTTTGCTTTATCATGTTCAATAGTCTTATTAAAGACTTGAACCAAGATTTTCCAAAATGCCATGTGATTTGGGGGATCCAAATAGGAAGAAATTTATTCCTCAAAAAACTCATAAAAATCAATGAATATGACAAAAATCAGTAAATTAAAAAAAAACTACCTAGTACGAACTCCTTACTTAAAATACCTTCATTACTCCCTGAAAGCTAAAATTCTCATTCTGCCAAAACATTTTTTTGCCCTATCACTGCACAAACAAGAAACATAACACACAGCCTGACCAATCCAGCCTTTCTCACAAATGCAAGTGTCCTGTCTGAACAGTTCCCCCAGCTTACACCTACACTAGAAAGAAGAGACTCCTTAGAAACCACAAAATCTGGCTCAGCAGGACAGCTCCAATCTAATTTACATTTGTGAAAGTTTGGACACCTAAGAGCCCTCATCACTTTAAGACGTGAGTCCGATCAAAACCAATAAATCCCTGTTAGAATATATATATCTCTTTGTTGTACATCTTCTGCATTCGCAGGAGACTTTTCTGCTGAATGTGTAACACATGAGGAAACCCAGTATTTCTCACTGCTCAAATATAAGAGCCTGGTGCTTTTGCCCAAAGCTCCCTCTGAAATTACTGGGAGCTCTGGGATCACAAGAAACTGTAGGATAGGACTCCAAATCACTAGGCAGACCTGCAACACTTTGCTAAACTCATGAGTACCACTGCAGGCCAATGAAAGAAAGCACTAATCCTGCAACCAAGCATTTGAGAAACTCGATGTAATACTTAGAAAAAGTTTACCTATAGTGATGAGTGCTGGGGCATCTGCTATCTCTCCTTTTAAATGTGCTCTGTACACATACATGTAGCCTTTTCTCTAGAGCTTTTTTTCCAGGGGCAGGGAGAATATGCACCTAATTGCAGAAAACTGATAATTGTCCTATTTCCTGGCCTGGCCTATAGTTAGTTAAAATAAACATGTTTAAATAACTGATATGCTTAAGGTAACGCTTACCGCAGCTGAAGTCTGGAATATTCAGAAATGTTAATATACCCTACATGACTCTCTCCTGCCTACCTTTAAAGTACATCATGCTAAAGGATCAAAAACTATTTTGGATTTTGCAGAACAGTTTGTAGGATTTAACTGAAGTAAAATTAAATTGGAAAAAACCCAACTGTTACTAATTCTGGTTCTAAAACGACCCTTTTGGCCTTAAAGCCTTACTTCAATAAATATGATTCTGTTTGTCTTATTTTCATTTCAAGTACATTTAAAACTGCAGGATCATATATAAACATTCTGAAGACAGCACACAAGGCTGAAATAAGTTGATATATTATAACGGAAAGGCAAAATAGAATATACATGGCGAGTCTAATACCGAATCTTATGAATTCACTTTGAATCCAACTTCATACAGTTCCACGACTGACAAAGTGCGCATTCCTAAAAATGCCCTAAAACGCTATTCATGCCCCAGACAAAAGATACGTATATGAAAATCGACACATGCAAGAAACAGAATCTGCTTTGTAGAACCATTAGTTTCCAATTCAAGGATACAGCTTCACCGTCAGCCTGTTCGGCGGAAGGAAAGTCGCGGCCGCCCCCCGCGACAGCAACGCCGTGGGC